>NC_133527.1:138416247-138643747 GCF_048544455.1 Silene latifolia | reverse complement strand
ATTGACACAACGATGAATTAGTTTGACCGTAATATCAGTAAATTAGGGTTCAATTATATTCAATTTTGTAAGCTAGAAGATATTATTTCCGTTTTTTTGTAGTGGCACAATGATTTTATTCCAAATTTATTTGATTGATTCGTTCTTAACCTAAATTGATGGAATTTTGAATTAGGTTGAGTAATCTACACTAAATTAGGTTTCATAAACAACTATATCTCGATATTAGGCCTTTTTTTATCATTGTTTGTAATTATTAGTCCGCATCTTTTCTAAATATGATTTTGACCATAATTTTCAGCAAGATTGTTTGATTTTTTACAAATATTATTAAGCTCTTAAGTCGCAGATTTGATTTGAAGAAATGCACAGCCTCACTTTCCCCTTTTTAATGTTCATATTGATGCTTATTTTTTTAGTGTATATAGTGGTTATTTTCATGTACATACTGAATGTTTTTATGCACTTAGGCTTATTTCTACATCCATAATACTCATATCATGACACTTGTCAAGAAGTTGCCTCACTTCTTACGAATTTCTGAAGCAAGGCTTACAAAATCTTTAGAATTTCTCATGAATGAAATGGGTTATGAGCCTGCATTCTTAGCATGCCGTCCTGCCCTGTTCACGTGTAGCCTTGAAACGAGACTATTGCCTAGACAAAGAATCTTGTTCGTTGTGAGGGAGAAAGGCTTGATTACAACTGCTTGCACTCTTTACAGTGCCGCTGTTTTAACTGAATCTAAGTTCTTCCACAAGTTTTTCAGCCATTTAAGGATGATGTACCTGATCTCTATAAAAATTATCTTAGCAGCAGAGATTGTCAGACACTAGGGACAGCAAAAACTATTAGGCTAACGGAAATGAATTAGGTACTACTTCAAGGATGGGTTGGAGGTAATACTAAATTCTGAAATCCTAATACTTCCATAAGTTTGTTTGCTTCGTAAATCCTAATTCCTCAATTCTGTTGCATTCTTTGTACTTTTAAGTTTTAATTTCTCCTTTTGTTATCCACTTTTGTTAGCTGCTAGCTGGTGTATATTTGCGCTAGAATGGAATTAGCTGGTGAATGCATTCAAGCACACTAAATGATCCATGTTGCTTGCAGAGCTCAAATCATATCAGATGGATGCATAACTTTGCCCCTCTCAGCCTTGATGACCTCCCCTACTTACTTAGAAGAGTGAAAAATCATGGGAATTACTTATATGTTGTTATTTAGTGCATTCCATTGATGTATAGTTGCCATTTCTCTTCTTGCCCACTCAACGCTCTACGCTTGTGGAAGCGGCCATATGGTGTTGGTCTATTATTAGTAGGTGGATTGGATGATTCTGGTGCTCACCTCTACTAGAATTGTCCAAGTGGAAATTACCTTGAATATCAAGCATTTGTTGGCAGATACCGATCACAAGCTGCGAAACATACTTGGAACGCGAATTCGAGACCTTTGATGGGGCTTCAAAGGATGCACTCTTTGCAATAAAGGATACATTATAGGGAGATAACCACAATAGCTCGGTATGCACAGTCTCCCCATTCTACAGTTCGGATCGATAAGTTGTCCAGGAGTTGATCAACTCATTTGAAATAGTTGAAATTAATATAATCGTTGCAATATTTTATTTTGCAACAAGTGATGTGTCAAAAGGTGAGTGGAGTGGCACACACAATGGGACACAAAAGTGGGACAGAGGATCCTTACTGAGATGAAAGAGGGTGCAGAAGGTGTCCTCTTCAATGTGGAACTACTATTAAACATCCTCTTTGAAGGAGGAAGAGGAAGTCTTCCTCTATTTTTAGAGGAAGTACAACATAGGCCCTTGTGCCCACTCTCTTCATTCACCTATAAAAATATTGCATTTGGACATTATTTTATTTGATTTCCAATAGAAAAAATAATTAAAATATGAAAGAGGAAGTAGAGAGGATCCTCTTTGATGTGGGAAAAAAATAGAAGAAGAGAAAGAGGAGGATGGAGATAGTTGAAAATGTGTTGGATGAAAGAGAATGTAATGTGTTAAAAAGATAGAGGGAGAAAAAAAATAAGAGGATTGTTACATACTCTTCAATGTCCATGCTCTTATCAATTGTTATTAATAAAGGCGCGGTGGTTTGGGTGGTGGACAGTGGTTCTGGATGGTGTGAGGTGGCGTGAGGATGGTGCGTGAGTTTGTAGCGTCGGCGTGAGGGTGATGCATTAATTGATTTAATTCCATCATCTATTCATCTGTACATTTCGTAGTACTGTACCAGCATCATTCTTACCAAACTTCAATTCATTATGCCTGTCATTCCTTTATTTCCTTTTTTTTTGTTTACAGAGTTTTTAGTGAGGTCGGCCGGAGTAACATTGGCCGGCGATTGGACTGACCGGAGCAAGGGGTGCTGAACAAAGTTGGTGTTGGTGGCGAAGGGAGATAAGGAAGGGAGAAAAAAAATCAATTGGATGAGGGAATGAAAAAATGATAAGGGTAAAATTGTAAAAGACGTATGTGAAAAAGTAAAATCCGTATGTGAAAAAGTACGTCCCAACCTAAATTAAGTGTTATATTCCTTTTCCCCCTAAAATCAATCAATTAATCAATCAATACTATATATTAATTCCAGAAATCAAGGGACTTTAATGTAATTATACAAATTAATTATACTATATAGTTTTAAATCACTAGCACCATGTGATTGACCCGATTAAGGGATCTCAATGCAAATATTATATAGTTTGGGTTAAAATTAAATTACATAAGAACTTGGTAATTCTCCTAAATATTTGTAAGAGACTAAAACATGGTCAATTTCCTTAAAATAAAATAAATAATTAAGATGATCAATTTTATTAAAATAATTAATTAATTAAGATGGTCAATTTTAAGGAGACTAAAAGAAAGAAGATGCTTGTTAATTTTCCTAAATATTTATAGAATACTAGAAGATGACCAATTTCCTTAAAATAAAATAATAAATTAGTATAAACATGCACACTTATGGTATTAATTATTATCATCATGAAATTATATATTAAATTTAAAATCTATGCAATTTTATTAAACTTTATAGTTTATTAGATGTATAGAGATGTTAATTATTTAACATACAAAAATATAATATAAGTAGGTTATAAATAATTCAAGTTAGATTCAATAATATATAATATTATATATATATATATATATATATATATATATATATATATATATATATATATATATATATATATATATATATATATATATATATATATAAGGGTTCTTATAAGGCCTTCATACCATATAAGGCCCTAAGTCCTTATAAGAGCCCTTGGATGGAAGGGATGGAGGGATGAGATTACATCTCATTGAAGGGTCACAATTCTCCCTCCCTAATCTCCTTCCCTAATTGTGTATAACTCTACCACCATTCTAATCTCCCAACTCACTTCCTCATTATTCATTCATTCACACTTCTCTCATACACTCATTCTCTCTCATCTTTCTCTCATTCTCTCAAAAAAAAAAAAACCAAATCAACAAAAAAAAAACCAACAAAAAAAAAAAACCAAACACACAGTTTACGTCCTCCCTTCACCATATTCAAACACCATATTCAAATACCTCCCTCCCTCCCTCCCTCCCTCTCTCGTCTGCCGCCCACCACACACACAACCACCCACAACCGACAGCCCGACAATAACAACAACTGCCGCCTCCCTCCGTCCTTCCTCCTCCTTCCACCACCACTCACCACAGCGCCTCCCTCCCTCCTTCCTTTCTCCATTACCCCGACTACTGTCGCCACCCACCACCGCGACAACTATCACCCCAGAACCGACAGCCCCCCCCACCACACACACAACCACCCACAACCGACGCCACCCACCACAGCGCCTCCCTCCTTCCTTTCTCCATTACCCCAAACCAGCCTTCTTGCCGCCCTCGGCCAACCCGACGCCGCCGCACTTCTCTGCCGCCTCTCCCTTCTCCTTTCTTTTTTTGTTTTTCAGATCCGACCACCAACCCGCGTCCTTCCTTCCTTCCTTCCTCCTCCTTCCATTTTTGTTTGTTTTGTTCTTTGTTTTTTTACTGTGTACTCCGTTTTTGTTTTTTGTTGTTCTTTGTTTTTTGTTTTATTTTTGTTTTTTTCTTTTGTTTTTTGTTTTGTTTTTGTTTTTTGTTTTTTGTTTTTTGTTTTGGTTTTTTGTTTTTATTTTTTATTTGGTTGTTATTGTTATTTGATTTTTTGGACTAAAGTTATACATCTTGTCTATTAAAGTTATACACTGCGTGCATTAGAGTTATACACACGATATTTAAATTTGGTTTTGTTATTTGGTTTTTTTTTTTAGATTTTAGATTTGGTTTTTTGTGATTGTTATTTGGTTTTTTGTTTTGTTATTGTTATTGTTGTTATTTGGTTTTTATTATTGTTATTCAAGTTTTTTTATTTGTTTGATTTTATGATTTGTGTTATGTTTTGATTTTATTTTTTTTATCGTTTGATTTTTTTTACTATTTACGACTAAAGTTATACATTTTATGACTAAAGTTATACATTTTATGACTAAAGTTATACATTTTATGACTAAAGTTATACATTTTGGACTACAATTATACAAAAAATGATTGAAGTTATACAAATAAGGACAAAAGTTATTCATATTAGGACTAAAGTTATACAAAAATGGACTAAAGTTATACAAAAAAGGACTGAAGTTATACAAAAATAGACAAAAGTTATACAAAAAATGGACTAAAGTTATACAAAAATTGGACCAAAGTTATACAAAAATGCACCAAAGTTATACAAAAAATTGGACTAAAGTTATACAAAAAATGAACCAAAGTTATACAAAAATGAACCAAAGTTATACAAAAATTAACCAAAGTTATACAAAAATGAACCAAAGTTATTCAAAAATCGACCAGAGTTATACAAAAATGCACCAAAGTTATACAAAAATTGGACTAAAGTCATACAACAATGGACTAAAGTTATACAAAAAATTGGACTAAAGTTATACAAAAATGAACCAAAGTTATACAAAAATGAACCAAAGTTATACAAAAATTGACCAGAGTTATACAAAAATGCACCAGAGTTATACAAAAAATTGGACTAAAGTTATACAAAAAATGAACCAAAGTTATACAAAAATGAACCAGAGTTATACAAAAATGGACCAGAGTTATACAAAAATGCACCAGAGTTATACAAAAGTTAGTCCATTTTTGTATAACTTTAGTCCATTTTTGTATAACTGTGGTTCATTTTTGTATAACTCTGGTTCATTTTTGTATAACTTTGGTTCATTTTTGTATAACTTTAGTCCATTTTTTGTATAACTTTGGTGCATTTTTGTATAACTCTGGTCGATTTTTGTATAACTTTGGTTCATTTTTGTATAACTTTGATTCATTCTTGTATAACTTTAGTCCAATTTTTTTGTATCACTTTAGTCCATTTTTGTATAACTTTGGTTCATTTTTGTATAACTTTGGTTCATTTTTGTATAACTTTAGTTCATTGTTGTATCACTTTAGTCCAATTTTTGTATAACTTTAGTCTTTTTTTGTATAACTTTGGTCTATTTTTGTATAACTTCAGTCTTTTTTTGTATAACTTTAGTCCATATTTGTATAACTTTAGTCCATTTTTGTATAACTTTGGTCCATTCTTGTATAACTTTGGTTCATTTTTGTATAACTTTGGTTCATTTTTGTATAACTCTGGTTCATTTTTGTATAACTTTAGTCCAATTTTTTGTATAACTTTTGTCCAATTTTTGTATAACTTTAGTCTTTTTTTGTATAACTTTGGTCATAAAATGTATAACTTTAGTCGTAAATAGTAAAAAAATCAAACAATAAATATGAAAAATATGAAAAAAAAAAATAATAACAAAAACCAAAAAAACTCATAATAACAAAAACAAAAAACCAAAAAACAATAATAAAACCAAAAAACCAACAACCCAACCAAACCAAACCCGAAATCTAAAATAAACCAAATAACAAGATTTAAAACCCGAAATCTTTAAAAAAAGTATAACAAGAAGAGATTTGAGAAAATGAATAAAAAAGGAGAAGTAACAAAATAAAAGAAAATAAAAGACAACAACAAAAAATGAATGGAAAAAACAACTCAAAACATGAAAATAAAGACCAAAAAAAAAAAAAAAAAAAAAAAAAAAAAAAACCCAAAAAAAAAAAAAAAAAAAAAAAAAACAAGTTGGCGGCGGTGCGGTGGCGGCGGTGTGGCGGCGGCGGTGGTGGGTGGTGAGTTGGTGTCGGGTGGGATAGTAGTGAGTGGTGGTGAATGAGGAAGAGAAGAATGAATGATTTATTTGGGTTTTTTTGATTTAATTGGATTTTTTGGGTTTTTTGATTTAATTGGATTTTTTGGGTTTTATTTATTTATTTGGGTTTTGGGTTTTTTATTTATTTGGATTTTTTGGGTTTTTATTTTTTGGGGTTTTAGAGAGAAGATGAGTTGTGTGATATGTGAGAAAAGTGGATGAGAGGAAAAGAAGTTATAGTGAATTAGTGATTAATTAAAAAGATTAGTGAAGGAGGAGAGAATGAGTGATATTAGTACATAAACACATTTTTGGAGGTTGATCTTGGCCATCCATCTCCCTCCATCCAATGGCTCACAATAGAACTTATGGACTCAAATATGTAAAGGACCTTAGTTGATCCTTCCTCTATATATATATATATATATATATATATATATATATATATATATATATAGAGAGAGAGAGAGAGAGAGAGAGAGAGAGAGGGGTTCTTCTAAGGTCCTTACATCCATTGAGTCCCTAAGTCCTTATAAGGGCCTTTGGATGGAAGGGATGGAAGGATGAGATTTCATCTAAATGGATGGCCATAAATCTCCCTCCCTAATCTCCCTTCCTAATCCATGTACAACTCCATCCTAATTTGTATAACTCCATCCTCCTTCTAATCCTCCCTTCTCACTTCCTCATAATTCACCCTCTCACTTCTCTCTCATTTCCTTCTCAATCTCACAAAACAAAAAAAAACCCAAAAAAACCCAATCCCTCTTCCACACCTCCGGCTGACCACCACCCAACCCGGCCACCACCTTCCTTCATCTCCTCTTTATCACCCACCACAACCTCACAACCACACCCTGCGACCACCCAACGACCACCGCCACACCTCTCCTCCTTCTACCCCCGCCACCTTCCTCCACCCGTGCACAACCGCCCTTTTCCAATTTTTTTTTTTTTTTTTTTCGTATATCGCGCCCCACCACCATCATCCCACGACCACCACTCCACGACACAACCACCCTCCTCTCCACCACCGCCCTCCTCGTGTCAAATATACCCAAACCGGCCCGCAACCGCCACTCCTCGCCGCGCCGCGCACTCCCTCCCTCTTCCTTTCTCCTTTTTTTTTACAAATCCGATCTAGGATGAAAACGAGCTAGAAAATCGTCACAAAATCAAATCAATGACCCTCTTCCCTTCGTCGTTCGTCCGTCGCTCCTCCTCTCTCGGTTCTCGCTTTTTTTTTTTCTTTTATTTTGTTTGTGTTTATGTGATATAAGGTAATAATACATATATATGATTGAATACATATATATAATTCTAATTTTTTTGCTAATTTTTCTGATTGGGTACTTTCTCCTTTTTTTTTCAGTCCGTGTGGTTATTATTTTTTTGTTTTTCTGTTTTGTTTTCATTTTTTTGGTTTTTGTTATTGTTTTTGGTTCTTCTGTACGCACTCCCTCCCTCTTCCTTTCTCATTTTTTTGGTTTTTGTTATAGTTATGGTTTTTTTTTAGATTTTAGATTTGCTTTGGTTTTTAATTTTTGTTATTATTGTTATTTAGATTTTCGTTTTGTTTTGGTTGGGTTGTTGGTTTTTTGGTTTTATTATTGTTATTTGGTTTTTTGTTTTTGTTATTATGAGTTTTTTTGGTTTTTGTTATTATTTTTTTTTTTTTCATATTTTTCATATTTATTGTTTGATTTTTTTACTATTTAAGACTAAAGTTATACATTTTATGACTAAAGTTATACATTTTATGACTAAAGTTATACATTTTATGACCAAAGTTATACAAAAAAAGACTAAAGTTATACAAAAATTGGACTAAAGTTATACAAAAATTGTTAGATTGGCGGGTTTTTTTTTTTGTTTTAGATCTAGTATTGGCGAGATTTGGTATTTATTTTTTCAGTTTTGTTGGTTTTTTATTTTTGGACTAAAGTTATACAATTTTTGGACTAAAGTTATACAATTTTGGACTAAAGTTATACATTTGGACAACAGTTATAAGTTTGTTGGATTAAAGTTGAATTTTGGGGTAAAGTTATACATATGAATGACTAAAGTTATACAAATAAGGATTAGAGTTATACAAAAATTGACTAAAGTTATACAAATATGGACTAAAGTTATACAAAAATGGACAAAAGTTATACATATGAATGACTAAAGTTATACAAATAAGGACTAGAGTTATACAAAAATGAACCAAAGTTATACAAAAATGAACCAAAGTTATACAAAAATGCACCAAAGTTATACAAAAATTGGACTAAAGTCATACAACAATGGACTAAAGTTATACAAAAAATTGGACTAAAGTTATACAAAAATGAACCAAAGTTATACAAAAATGAACCAAAGTTACACAAAAATTGACCAGAGTTATACAAAAATGCACCAGAGTTATACAAAAAATTGGACTAAAGTTATACAAAAAATTAACCAAAGTTATACAAAAATGAACCAAAGTTATACAAAAATGGACCAGAGTTATACAAAAATGCACCAGAGTTATACAAAAATGCACCAGAGTTATACAAAAGTTAGTCCATTTTTGTATAACTTTAGTTCATTTTTGTATAACTTTAGTCCATTTTTTGTATAACTTTGGTGCATTTTTGTATAACTCTGGTCGATTTTTGTATAACTTTAGTCCATTTTTTGTATAACTTTAGTACATTTTTTGTATAACTTTGGTGCATTTTTGTATAACTCTGGTCGATTTTTGTATAACTTTGGTTCATTTTTGTATAACTTTGGTTCATTCTTGTATAACTTTAGTCCAATTTTTTGTATAACTTTAGTCCATTTTTGTATAACTTTGGTTCATTTTTGTATAACTTTGGTTCATTTTTGTATAACTTTAGTCCATTGTTGTATCACTTTAGTCCAATTTTTGTATAACTTTAGTCTTTTTTTGTATAACTTTGGTCTATTTTTGTATAACTTCAGTCTTTTTTTGTATAACTTTAGTCCATATTTGTATAACTTTAGTCCATTTTTGTATAACTTTGGTCCATTCTTGTATAACTTTGGTTCATTTTTGTATAACTTTGGTTCATTTTTGTATAACTCTGGTTCATTTTTGTATAACTTTAGTCCAATTTTTTGTATAACTTTAGTCCATTTTTTGTATAACTTTGGTGCATTTTTGTATAACTTTGGTCATAAAATGTATAACTTTAGTCGTAAATAGTAAAAAAATCAAACAATAAATATGAAAAATATGGAAAAAAAAAATTAATAACAAAAACCAAAAAAACTCATAATAACAAAAACAAAAAAACCAAATAACAATAATAAAACCAAAAAACCAACAACCCAACCAAACCCGAAATCTAAAATAAACCAAATAACAAGATTTAAAACCCGAAATCTTTAAAAAAAAGTATAACAAGAAGAGATTTGAGAAAATGAATAAAAAAGGAGAAGTAACAAAATAAAAGAAAATAAAAGACAACAACAAAAAATGAATGGAAAAAACAACTCAAAACATGAAAATAAAGACCAAACGAAAAAAAAAAAAAAAAAAAAAAAAACCGAGGCAAAAAAAAAAAAAAAAAAAAAAAAAAAAAAAAAAAGTTGGCGGCGGTGCGGTGGCGGCGGTGTGGCGGCGGCGGTGGTGGGTGGTGAGTTGGTGTCGGGTGGGATAGTGGTGGGTGGTGGTGAATGAGGAAGAGAAGAATGAATGATTTATTTGGGTTTTTTGATTTAATTGGATTTTTTGGGTTTTTTGATTTAATTGGATTTTTTGGGTTTTATTTATTTATTTGGGTTTTGGGTTTTTTATTTATTTGGATTTTTTGGTTTTTATTTTTTGGGGTTTTAGAGAGAAGATGAGTTGTGTGATATGTGAGAAAAGTGGATGAGAGGAAAAGAATTTATAGTGAATTAGTGATTAATTAAAAAGATTAGTGAAGGAGGAGAGAATGAGTGATATTAGTACATAAACACATTTTTGGAGGTTGATCTTGGCCATCCATCTCCCTCCATCCAATGGCTCACAATAGAACTTATGGACTCAAATATATAAAGGACCTTAGTTGATCCTTCCTCTATATATATATATATATATATATATATATATATATATATATATATATATATATATATATATATATATATATATATATAGAGAGAGAGAAGGGTTCTTATAAGGCCTTCATACCTTATAAGGCCCTAAGTCTTTATAAGAGCCCTTGGATGAAGGGATTGAAGGGATGAGATGAGGAGAGAGGGCGTGTTTTTTAGAGCAAAAAAAAAAAAAAAGAAAATGCTGATTGTTTGAGAGAGGGACCACTTCCTTTGTTTATGTATCGCCACCATATCAAATCCCGCGAACATTATGAATAAACAAAGCCTCCTATATCATTTTGCATGCTTCCCTCCTCTTTTCACCATTCAAAACCTCTCAACAAGCAAAAACCCATAAAAATCCCCTTAAAAACGATCCTAAATCCTGTAAAATACAATATAAATCATCAAAAAAATAAGGGAAATATCAGCGCTAATGGAAAACTATGTCAGTGATCGTCAGATAAAAAAATTGTTATAAGATAAAGTACGTTATTGTTCATCCGTTAAAAAAATTGTCATTCTTCATCAGAGAAACAAGCAGAAATGACATTCGGTGTTTGTGAAGTGGATCATATGCAGATTGAAGTAGCCGTCGAAGGTGAGTTGTTTACTTTCTTATTTGTGTCTAGGTTATTATTGTTAATACTGTTGTACTTTCATGGTGTTCATCAAGATTGTTCATTCATTTTGGTAGCTTGTTGTTGATGGCAAAAAATGATCGAAATTGAAAAGCTTGATCAAGTAGGAATTATAACTCCAAAGTATTATAACCAGACGTTTGTAGTAAAACTCCAGACGTTTGTAGTAAAACTCCAGACGTTTGTAGCGTTTTTGAAAAACTCTGACCCAAATATGTATAACTTCAATAATACAGTATTATAACTCCAGACGTTTGTAGTAAAACTCTTTGAATATTTCCTGCAGCTTCAGGTAACAGGGTAATTGAAAACCTAAATTGTGCGTAAAAATCTTACTAAAGAACCAATTTTGATATAGTTATTAATGTTATAGCTGAAGTTATAAATTCATTAAGTGAAGATGGGTGTACATGATATGCCTGGAGTTATACATAATGTAGCTAGAGTTATACATCGGGTGACTAGAGTTATGCAGACTGTTTATAGAGTTTTACATTATATGCTAAGAGTTTTACATTGTATAGCTAGAGTTATACATCGTATGACTAGAGTTATACGTTTTGTACCTAGAGTTTTACATCGTATATGACTACAGTTATACAGACACTGCCTAGATTATACATCAAATGCACAGAGTTATACATGCTGTATCTAGAGTTGTACATTGTATTATTAGAGTTATTCAAACTGTGTATGGAGTTGTACATTGTATGATAAGAGATACATTGTATGATAAGAGTTATACATTGTATAGCTAGAGTTATACATTGTATGACTAGAGGTATACATTGTATAGCTAGAGTTATACATTGTATAGCTAGAGTTATACATTGTATGACTAGAGTTATACATTGTATAGCTAGAGTTATACATTGTATGACTAGAGTTATACATTGTATAGCTAGAGTTATACATTGTATGACTAGAGTTATACATTGTATAGCTAGAGTTATACATTGTATGACTAGAGTTATACAATGTATGACTAGAGTTATGCATTAAATGCACAGAGTTATACATGCTGTCTCTAGAGTTGTACATTGTATGATTAGAATTATACATGCTGTCTCTAGAGTTGTACATTGTATGATTAGAGTTATACATGCTGTCTCTAGAGTTATACATTAAAAGCATAGAGTTATACATGCTGTTTCTAGACTTATACGGACTGTTGTGTTCTTTGCTTGTATTTTTCTCCGTCATGGTTTTTTCTGTAATTAATAGTCGCTTAGTTTTTCTGAGTTTATTACCAAAACAAATTAAATAAAATAAAACAAATTACCAAAACATTTAACATAGATGAACTTAATTAATAGATATATAGATACATAAACCTAATGCATTGCTAAAAAAACAGTTCTTAGATGTTCATATAGGGATGCAGTCTCTTCTATGATATTCATCCTCTCCTCCTTTGCTATTTGGAGGTTTCGTTCCGCAGATGCAATATCTTCTAACAGCTGCAGTATCTGCTGCTCTGACAAGCCATTTTCTTTGGCGTCCTTGAGTGCGATCCGAGCATCCTTAAGGAATTCCCTGTACTTCCTCTCGATTTCCCTCAAGCGGCTTATGAAACTTTTGTTGTACTCGGTCATAATGCATGTTAAACGAATGGTATCATTCATTCTTGAAGGAAGATTGGAGTTTATTAGGTTTTAAGAATTTAGGTTTTTGAGTTTAGGGTGGAGATAGGGATATAATGGACTGGTTATTGAGGCAGTGGAATGAATTTATAATTAGTAATGTGTCCTTTGAGTGATTTTTTAATTAATATGTTTGGTGGTTGATGCTTAAATTAATACGAATTTTGTTTAGGAAGTTGTGCCATATCCCTGCTTCAAATCTTATAATCCTTCGCATTCCAGATATTGTGCCGTTTAATTAAATGTATACTCTTAGAATGTAAAGTATGCATAGAGTTGTGCATTATATACCTAGAGTTATACATTATATGGACAGAGTTACACAGATTGTGACTAGAGTTTTACATCTTTTGACTACAATTATAAATACTGTGGCTAGAGTTATACATTAAATGACTAGAGTTATACATTGACTGACTAGGGTTATACGTTATCTGCCTAAAGTTTTACATTCTCGTGCCCGAGTTCTACAAAGTGTGACTAGAATTATAAATACTGTGACTAGAGTTATACATCAGATGCCAAGAGTTATACATTGTATGTCTAGAGTTATACAGATTGTGACTAGAGTTTTACATCAGATGCCAAGAGTTATACATTGTATGTCTAGAGTTATACAGATTGTGACTAGAGTTATACATTGTATGTCTAGAGTTATCTGATTGTGACTAGAGTTATACATTGACTCGACTAGAGTTATACATTATCTCGCCTAAAGTTTTACATTCTCGTGCCCCGAGTTCTACAAAGTGTGACTAGAATTATAAATACCGTGACTAGAGTTATACATCAAATGCCAATAGTTCTAAAGTGTGACTAGAGTTATACATCGATGCCGAGTTATACATTGTATGTCTAGAGTTATACAAATTGTGACTAGAGTTTTACATCTTTTGACTAGAATTATAAATACTGTGACTAGAGTTATACATTAAATGACTAGAGTTATACATTGAATGACTAGGGTTATACAGAGTTTGACTAGAGTTGTACATTGTATGACTAGAGTTTTACATTGAATGACTAGGGTTATACAGAGTTTGTCTAGAGTTATACATTGAATGGTAAGAGTTATACATTATATACCCAAAGTTATACACTCGTGCCCCCGAGTTATACAGTCTGTGCATAGAGTTATACAGTATATGCGTAGAGTTATGTATTTCTTAATCATTTCATGGATGTTTGATTCTGCTCAGGTGGTCGTAAGGCAGCGGAAGCTGAGTATTGTAAGCATTTGGCAGCGGAGTTTACACCTTGTGTAGGGCAACAATTTTTTGAAATCGACGAGGCAGTGACATTCTATAAAGTTTATGCATTGGCGTCCGGGTTTGATGTTCGGAAGTACTCGACGAAAAAATGGCGCGACGGTGAAGTAAAGACAAAGTTGCTGGTTTGCAGCAGAGAGGGATTCACATATGTCCCAAAAGGAGAGGCAGTAATTAAAAAAAAAGAGACCGGGGTTAGGGAAGAAGAAATGCAATGGGGAAAAAGAACTGCAAACCAGAAGAAATATACAGTCAAGAGGGTAGGGTGTAAAGCACATGTCAGGCTATTTATGAAGAATGGAGTACTAGTAATTGACCGATTCCACATGGGGCATAATCACGAGCTTGTATCGAGTGAGGATCGTCAGTTTCAAAAGATGTCGCGGAACATAGAAGATTTTCACAAGTACTTGATAATGTACAACTCAAGGGTTAGTTTACTATTAAACAAACATCCACTAATTGAATGTCAAACTTCTAAAGTTATTCACCGAGATGATAGAGTTATGTAACCTAAGAGTTAAAAATAATAAGTAGGTGCACAATAAATCAACGGAGTTATGCATATGTATGATGGAGTTATAAGAATAGCTGAAAGGGTTATAGTTGAGGAAATCTTGGTTATTAATAAGCAATCGATAAGGATTTGTTGTCCCCCTGCAGTTGAGGATAGGAGCAACTAGGACGTACAACATGTGTAAGGAGTTCGTAAACGGGTTCGAGAACATTGGTGCATCCTTAATTGATTTTAAGAACTTCCACCGAGATGTGAAGTGCTTCATCCATAAACGGGACGGTCAATTGTTCATTGACCGGTTCAAGAATATGGCAGAATAGGCGGGGGTTTTATTTTGATTATGAAGTTGACAAGGATAATGACCTTCGGTGCGCAATATGGGCTGACAAAACCGCTAGGAGGAACTACTCCGTATTTGGAGATGCAGTGTCGTACGACCCAACATACTCAACAAACAAATACGATATGATTTTCACGCCATTCACTGGCATAGATCACCATAAGCGATCAGTAACAATATTCGTGGGGCGTTGATTGCCCATGAAGACCATGAATACTTCCAGTGGGTTTTCAACAGGTTTTTGAATGCTATGGGAGGAAAGGAACCCAAGTACATTATCACGGATCGGGATCCGGGCATTATTAAGGCCGTACCCCTTGCCTTCAAGACCGCACGCCACCGATTTTGCATGTGGCATATAATGAACAAGGTGCCATCAAAGGTCGGGGTGACAAGGGAGGATTATAAGGAGTTCGTTCAGAAATTGAACAACATTATATGGGACGACAACATAGAAGCAGACGACTTTGACGCTAGGTAGGCAGAAATAATGGACGCGCATGGTCTTGTGAACAATGAGTGGTTTACAGAGGCGTTCGATAAAAGGAGACAATGGGTGATGGCACATTGCAGGGACTTGAACATGGGTGGTGTAATGAGAACAACCCGGAGATCGAGAGCGATAATAGTTTTTTTAAGAAGTTCGAGCGAGAAGTCGCACGTTAGTGGAGTTTTGGATGCGTTTTGAAAGTGCTATGGACCATCAGCGGCATACGCAGAAGAGACTTGACCATGAAAACCGACACTCAACACCGGCACCGACGCACGCATTTACCCATGGAGGAATATGCGGCAAATGTTTATACCCGTGAGGTTTTCAAGGAATTCCAACTAGAGGTCATTTGCTCAATCGATACATGTAAGACCGGGGCTATCTTTGAAGTAGGTGGGGTTGAAGTGATCGCCGTAAAGGATTCAATCGACAGAAAAGTTTCAACGTAGAGTACAACCAGGTAACAACATTTTGGCATCAACTTTATGTGGTAGTTGACTAAAGTTGGTAGATATTGCGCCAAAGTTACATTGTCTGAAGATAGAAGTTATACAATTGTTCGATGAACTAAAGTTTTCGAATGTATAATTTTTCCGATAATATGCATAACTCTACTTCCAGAATGTATAACTCTTGTTGCCATATGTTTAACTGTTGTTGCCATTAGGAGTTATTCAATTTTTCACTGAACTGTTGTCATTTGCAGTATGACTCTGGTTATATATTGAATAACTTTAGCTTTCAGAATGTATAACTCTACTTCCAGAATAACAGGGTAATTCAATTTTTAACTGAACTGCAGCTATTTGTAGTATAACTCTGATTAGGGTTTGAATAACTGTAGCTTTCAGACTGTATAACTCTTGTTGCCATATGTATAACTCTACGTGATAATGTTTAACTGTTATTATATGTATAAGACTACTGACGGCATGATTTAATTGGATTAGAGGGACACAGACTACACAGTGCAGCTGTATGATGTTTGAAAGAATGGGATTTCTGTGCCGACATATAGTATGGATTTTGTCGGCTAACGGCATGAAGACAATTCCGGGTGATTACGTTTCTACAAGATGGAGAAAGGATGCATTGCAATTCAGATTATCAGAATGTGATGGTGAACAAATGGAAACAAATAGTAGCGTTGATGCAAAAGAAGTTGCGATGGTGAAGTTGTGGTCAGAAGTTCATGCAACCATTGGTTTACTTCGTGGAACGAGTGAGACTGAAGTTGTGAACTTAAGCTCGTTAATTAGAGAGTCCAAGGAGAAACTTTTACCGTACAAGAAGGATTTAACAAAGCAGCAGGAATTTGAGCGAATCCTTGGTTGCCCCCCCAGTGACGAGGTAACAATACTTCCACCAAAACAATCGAAAAACAAAGGCAGCGGTAAAAGAATGGTGTCAGCTAAGGCTAAAGCCATTGCCTTGGCTTCTAAGCCAAAGCGCATGTGTAATAACTGTAAACAAATGGCACACCACGATAAACGGAACTGCCCTAACCCATTCTCTGAGCATCCACCGTCTTCACCAGCATCTGAAGTAGTAGAAGAAGAAGAAGAAGAAGAGGAAGAAGAAGAAGAGAAAGAAGAAGAAGACGAAGACGACGAAGAAGAAGAATAGAGAAACTTAACATGCTGTAGTAGTAGGCAGTAGAAAAATACCCCCGTCTCAACAAATTATTTACAATCTTTTTTTCTTTAAAAGGTAAAAAATCTGGTGAGACGGAAGGGTCGTTAATAGCTAGCTTTTGTCTATTTTGAAGGGGGTTGCACCTTCCGGTTTGTATAACTTCGTAATATGGTCCTGTGAAGTTTCAAGCTAATGTTGTATAACTCTTTTACATTATTTTGACGACTTCTGTTCATGGCAACATATCCGATATTGAAAAGTGGCTTTAAGAATGAATTATAATTTCAGTGGCTTTAAGTACAACTCTTACCCATATATGGATAAATGTACTTCACAGAGTGTATAACTCTTGTTCACATATTGTATAATCGTTGTTATTTTTTGTAAAACTCATAATCGCTGTCTAATAACAATTGCCTTTTACATAATCTGCAGTCATATGTTGTATAACTCGGTACACGATTTGTATAATGTTGATGTTTTTTCTATAACTCTTAGTCGATGATAAATTTTGCCTTTTTTTCACAACTGCGGTCATGTGATGTATAAGTCCTGTACATAATTTATATAACTTTACTTCACAGAGTGTATAACTCTAATACTTATTTGCGAAACTTGGATTTTAATTATCACTGACAAAGATGATATAGTAACAATCTATGACAAAAAGTTGTCTAAGTTGTCAAGGAGTTTCATGACAACATACTAGAGTTGCAAAAAAAGAGGATACATAATCAAAAGGAAATAAATTCTATCTTTTAGCAGATTTTTTTGGTCCTCTCCGCGCCTTTTGCCCGGCTTCTAATTGCTTGGCGATCCGTAATTTATCGCCGATGAAACCATTGACCTTGTCCGAATCGCTTCCTCGATGATGTTCATGTCGGCTAGGAGAAGCGTCGCCGCTAATCGGATCACCAAATAGCGACGGTTCACCTTCCTCTCGAGATCAACGTGATCAAACCTTTCCCCCTCGTACATTAACATGTGCATCATGGCGAACAAGCCAGACTCGATGTCATTTATAGTTTGATGATGCCAGGCAAACGGGATCTGACGGAACTGGAACGTCGCTATGTCTTTCCCTCCGTTCTTCTCTTTGACCCTCGACTCCACGTAGTCGCTCATGAGGCTCGCTTTGCAGGCAAGAACGTCAAAAAGTGAGATTGTAAAAGCGGTGACCCCACTTTTTAGTTGTTGAACATAATTACAATTTAATTCCACTTACAACAATGTGACCAGCTTTGCATATCTCCGATTGCCGCGGACTTGAATAGTACTTACAGTCCAGAAGATCAATCGTCCTAGAATTAAAGTTGATACACACACATGCATAATGGGCTTCAATCTTAATGGGTACGAAGATTAAATCAGCCTTGAAGCTGAAATCTGTCCCACAGTCGGTTCGGAATACGTCCCACGTATTGTACAACCTGTCGGTGTCCGGTGTTTGTTGGACAGGGTCTCGCACAAGGTTCATGATTATTTCCTGTTCAAGTAGCAAAGATATGTGTGAGGATACCGGTGGAGTTATAGGGGTTGTGCATTGGAGTTGCACATACCTCTTATAGCATAATGAAGAATGCCCGAGTTCATCTTTGGTTGTTAATAACTCCTCAAAACAAAGTGTTTAACTCGTAAGGTGAATGTATAACTTTAGACTTAATTTCCATTGTGAAAGTTTTAAAGAGGGTATGTGCAACTCTTATAACATATTAAAGGGATTGATTAGGACAATACCATATGACGGATACCGAAGAAAGACGAACGAAAAAGCCCGCAATCCCTCCGCCTCCAATCGATTAAGCAACAAGGACCAACACTCAATCACTTTTTCATCCATTGGCGTCTCAGGGAGCATAGACAACATTTGCAACCTATTAATTGTTCCGTGCCGTCCATAACTCACAAGTGGTTCACTGTAGTTCAGACAGAAAGGAGTTAATCAGGCTATAACGTATGCTAAATGGGAAGGTAACTGCTATTAAAATGACTGCATGACTTCACTGGTGAAACGTATAAATCAGAGTTTAGGAATGTGTAACCCCATTAACGATATTTATAACTTCAGTGATGAAACATATGACTCCATGTATCACTCTAGGTATAACTCCAGGCCTCTAATGTATAACTCCAAAGTATATATTGTACAACTCTGACCATATACTGTAAAACTCTACTCAAAATACGGTAGAATTCCCAGTATGGAAATGTGACTATATTAATAAAACTTAATATGATAAAAAAATAGGATTTTAGACAGCTTACTCATTTGGAAATTTGTAGTCATCAAGAAAAACGTAGTCAGCCACTTGTTTGCGATACACCGGGATGTCCCTAGTTAATGCCTTGTTCATCTTCATCATCTTGGCAACCACGGTAAGGTCGGCGTCTAGTTCGCCGACATATTTGGTGCAACCAAGGCCGTCGCCCTTACCCCGGGAGCGGCTATTAACAGCTGAGAGGGCCCGACTGGACGGCGTCCGGCCCAGGGCTACTTTGGAAGGTGGAGTCTGGAAGGTTGAACTGACCTTAGAGCAAGGTCGTTTAGCAGAACTGTTCTCACCGGCGTTTCCAACACCTCTCTTCCTTCCACTTGTGTTTGGGCCGACCTATGTTTATCACGCACCTCCTCCATTCACGGTCTTTAAGCTCCTTAAAAGCTGATACCCTGGATAACACATCTTCCCTGTCCACGTTAATGTCACTGAGGACAAGGGTTGCAGCAATTTCCGCTCGCATGAGGTCATTGCTTTCCTCAGTCCCTAGGGTACAGTCGAATGGCTCTCCACGGTACAAAGAACATATGAACCATGACGTACGGACCACGGTCATTGGCGGTATGTCCCGCTCCCGCCGATTGAATTTAATGTTGACAAAAGGGAACCCTTCAACTCTCTTGCCTTTGTCGAGCCCTTTGTAGGCCATATACTTTCCCATTGCATCAGCCTGGCGGAAGTTAGGCAAGGCGTTTAAAAGCGGATTACCAATTAAGAAAACAAATGGAGATAATAATTAATCTAGTCACCAGTTTGATAGGACTTACAGTAATACGCGCAATCCCTCCGTACGGTAATTTCAGAAGTTCGTCCTCGTAAGAACAATTATCAAGATACTCGATCTGCTCCGACAGGAAATTTATACATATGCAAGAGTAATGATCTTCATCACTAGTGCTTACCGGGACGAAAACCTACACACATGCACCAAAAATCTAAGAGTTATAAAACATAATAAGCAGATTAGAGGCATACATATTGTGCGTAGTTGTAATTATACTTTCTTTTGCTAGAGTTATACATTATATGAGTAGAGTTGCACAATCAATTGCTAGAGTTACACAGTATATTGTTGCAGTTGCACATTATGTGCAGTAAGCATTTGCCTGGAGTTATACATTATACTGTATATGCTTACAGTTGTACTTTATGTGCATAGAGTTATACATTCTATGGCAAGAGTTATACATTATATGTCCAGAGTTATGGAGTGAAGTTAGCCACTCATCGAAACTCTAAGCGTATACTGTCTAGCTCTACACAAAATAATGTATAACTTCAGTCCTGCAACGAATAACTCTAGTCATTCTGAAAGCTAGAGTTATATAATGTATAACTCTTGCAATAGAATGTATAACTCTAGCCATAAAATATATAACTGTAAGCATATACAGTGTAGTGTATAATTCCAGGTATTACTCTAGGTATAACTCAAGGCCTAACTCCAAAGCATATATTGTACAACTCTAAGCATATCTTTGTTAAACTCTACGGAAATAATGTATCATTCCAAAGTATGTAAATGTCTCTATATTGATATCTGAGCTCACCATATCGGAGTCCAGTTGGAATGGACTAGGACACGACTCTTGCCACATGTCCCACGCGTAACAAAAGCCTTCAGAATGATCAACAACCAAGTTTTTCTTCCTGCCTTGCCAAACTTCAATTGCTAGGGCCTATAAAAATGATAGACGGGGGTTGGCAGCTTGTATCACAAGGTACGTACAGGTTGTCACAAAATAACTTGCGGAGTTCGAGCACACTTACAGAGTGACTTAGGCCAAAGAAACAGCGCGAACTTGAAACAGCTGCGGTGTTCGCGTGCGTAAGCTGATTGAGTAGCACGGACCAAAGATCGATGACATTTCCCTTAATCTGCTTTCCGGGCATCATCGACTGGAGATCGATACGCGTTATGCAGTTTGGTGTGGGATATGTGACCAATTGTTCCCTACAAAGGATTAGCAAAATTGAGACACGCAGCAAGGGGATGCATTCATGGCCTGTTTGTCTGTCGTATTGAAATATAGGTAAAAATTATCTTTTACTTACGATTTATTATGGTCGTGGAATTCATCAAATACATAATCCATTACATCCTTCCTCACCCTGAACACCGTCCTGAAACGTTCCTTGTTAAAACGCAACCACTGTGAGCATACGTCTTTGGTCGGGTTCGGGTGCCCGCAATCCCGAGAACAACCTAGGTTCTCGGTACAATATCCATACACGGAAGGGGGTCGGTGAATACGCAGCAAGAAGGGGTGGTGGATCATGTCACATCGCGGCACATAAATAGGGGGTGGATGTGGTGCAACCGGCTCAACCCTAGCATCAGCGATTTCAACTACCAAACCTTCTTTGGCAAAGACCGATCATTCGCTCCTCAACCCCAAGCAAATGCCTCATTCACCTCCGCCGTGCTCATGAAAGTCGGGGGATTTCATTTCCAGTACATTCAGTTGAAGGATTCCCCCGGGTGATCTCCGCACCCTCGACAACATCTACGTTTACTCCCCCATTGTTAGAATGTTGTCCAACATTCTCAATTACATCCTTTTTCAAAGTGGCCTGAATGAAAAATAAAAAAATTAAACGTATAACTCTGGCCATAAAATGTATAATCGTAAGCATAAAATGTATAACTCGGCCATATAATGTATAATCGTAAGCATATACACTATAATGTAAAACTCTCATTGTATAACTCTAGATATACCTCCACTATCTAATGTATAACTCTAAAGCATCTATTGTATAACTCTAGTCATATACTGTATAACTGTGGTCGTATACTGGTTAAGAGTTGTACCAACCGGCCGTTACAGTTATACTACAGTTACAAGGTGATACTGTCGTTTCGTACCAAAAAAAAAATACCTAAGTACTACTAACAGAAGTCAGCGGTAAGTAGGGTCGATCTCCACAGGGAGGCGGTGTACTATCTATTTGTCTGTTTATCTGTCTAAATGTCACAATTGGGGGTTTTGATTGTGTTGATTTAAACTAAAGAGACTAAAACAAGAGAAATAAAAAAAAAAAAGAAATTAATGAAGAAAAGGGAGTATGCTAGAGTCGGTCCACCGTGGCGCCTATCGATCTTATACTATCGGGAATATTAAGGCGATTAGACTGCGATAAGAAGAGCTATGGTCGTCACCTTTCGGTCCTTAAACCGCCCTAGAGCGTAAACAGCTTAACTTTCGCCCTCACTGCAATACCCTATTGTAATTAAGCAAGCCTTCCCTTCCAATCTTTCGATCTAGGTCGGGGTTAACTAGAATTATGGGTCTCCTGCATGCATACATTCGACCGGATAACAATTAAATTGCCTAATACAATTCTTATCGCAGGGCTAATCTATTTAATACAGTTAGAGCATCGCTACCACGGCTTCCCTAATCCTAACATACTAAGGGATTTAGCTAGACATGGAGATGGGGGAAACAAGAATAAAATAAATAATAACAATAAACATTAAAAGAAAGAGAAAAAGGGAAGAAGGAATTACTAGATTAAAGGATCCGGAAATGAAGAAAAAGTAACAGTAGCAAAAGTACAGTAACCGAGTCAAAAGAGAGGAGAAGGGAATAGAGGAGAAGTCCCCGTCTAACCTCCTATTAGAATTTATTTATAGTGTAAAACATAAAACCTAATCTAAACTTCACGTGAATAGAGGCCCAATAGCTTGTAACTGCTCGATCGAACAGTTAAGTCACTCGATCGAACAGTTCCTGCGTCTGTTTACTCGATCGACCAAAGATAAGGCTCGATCGAACAGTTGTTCACTCGATCGAACAGTTCTTCAGTCTGTTCACTCGATCGACCAAGAGAAACTGCTCGATCGAGTGGTTCCTGGCTCCAGCTCGTGTTGGTCTTGTAATCTGGTCTTTGACTTGTCTTTTTAGCGCCCAAAACAGCTCCACGCATCCCAAGACAGCAATATTTCCCGCTCCAAATTATCTCTTCCTCCAAATGCAAGCTAAATGGACGGCAAATGGCTTGATTTCACCACTTTTGGGTTAATTCCTGCAAATAAGACAAAAGAACCCAAAGTAGCATATTCGGGGCATTTCGTAGCATAAAACTACGATAAAAGCATAGGAATACGTGCATAAAATAGACTAAAAAGACTATATAAAATGCACGTATCAAATCTCCCCAAACCAAACCTTTACTCGTCCCCGAGCAAACTAAAATGCAACTAAAGGAACGGAAAAAGATAACTCAGAGCTAGCTACAAATGCCCACTTAAGCCAATTTAATGCAAGCAAACTAACACTTATAGCAGACAGTCAAATGCAAACGAGTTGTAAGATGTTTATAAATAAAGCTGAACCGTCGACCTTGCAAGACCGTTAATGATGGACTCTCACGGGTCACTCTTTCTCTCATGAAGCAAAGGGTGAACATATATATGTAGAAGAGAGAAAGAAGAATAGTCGCTCACCTAGACTACGACCCACATAAACATGCATGCAACTAATATGATAGACAATTCTAGCTACCGTACACACATTTCAACCAAACGAGGTCCTGTCACAGCCGAGGGCTTACAAAAATATGGTAAAGTGAGGCAATGGGTAAGAAAAGGCAAAACATTTATGGGAATGTGGAGGTATAGGCGGCCAAGCTAGTACCTAAACAAAACCATATGACAATCATCCGATTCCAACTCAATTATTGATTAAGCACAATGCCCTTCACTTGGCATAAAATCTCACCAAACCAAACTGAACATACTCCTCAAATAATACAAATAAAGCATAGGAGCGAAACCGACTAATCAAACAACATTTTTTTTTCTTTTCTTTTCTTTTTTTTTCGGTTTCTTTTCATTTTTCGAATTCTCTCTTTTTTTTCTTTTTTTTTTCATCACGTTTTTTTTCAACTTTTCATCATCCTCCTCTCCTTCATAGATTACTAACTCCAATTCAATAGAATATGCGCCAATATTTAATACAATGAATATATACCGCAAAACAACAATCTAAACTAGCTTGACGAGGCAGGCTAAATTTGGATGTAGCTAAAGGTCAACTGGAAAATTTGGCTAATGTGGAGTTTATGGGTAAAAATGAAAGAAAGGGAATTTGTAAGCACCTCCCTGCATGTGACACCAACCACTAACCCGAATGTATGACGGCAAAAAGCAACTGAATTTCATATATGTGCAAATTGATGATACATGTTATGCAAGGAGTAACTACTCACAATCCTACATGAAACTGGTCATAAATGACACCAGTTTATAAGGCTCTAAATCTTAGAAATTATAAGTAGCTTGCCAAAATTTCAGGTCAAGTCTATATGTTCAGCTAAATTAAACATAAACTCGTAGATTATGCAACAGACAAAGCTAAAAGATAACAGTCTAATGCAAGGCTTAAGCTAAAAGACAAATATAGTGCAATTTCATCATTGAAATCTACCGTTCCGACTCAACCTATATGCTAAAATAAACGTGAATATTTTTTTGAATTTTTGAAAATTTTTCAAGTTTTATGGAATTTTAAAATTTTATGAAATAAATAACAATGCAAACAGAAAGTAAACGTGATAACTGAAATGCAGTAAAAACAATATGCAGACACAGATATGGATGCATAACCTCCCCAAACCAAACTGTACAATGCCCCCATTGTACCAAAACATGGAAAGGAAATGCAAACTGAAGGAGAAAGAGAGTAAAAGCGGAAAACTTACAAAATGCGCGAATAAGGGAACCTCCCCAAACCGACCATGAAATGGGAGGTCGCTAAGGGCCCGGAAAACCATCTCAGGAAGCTAATTCAAGTCAATCGAATGAATGGGCATTCAAAACTGCTCGATCGAACGGTGCACCAGTCGATCAAGTAGTTTCCTCTCTGCAGGCACTCGATCGAGTGATTAATCAGTCGATCGAGTGAATCCCCTTGCTACAGTGTTCGATCGAGTAAGCAAAACCACTCGATCGAGCGATGCTCAATGAATTCCTGCAAAATGCAATTGAAACAGCCCGCATCTAACCAAAACAAGCATACTGAGGAAGTTTTATGGTATAAAACCATTTATTACAACTTAAATAAAATAAAGAATGCAAAATAAAAACGCCGGGTTGCCTCCCGGGTAGCGCTAGCTTCAGTCAGGTCCCAGCTCGACCTTCTTTTTCTTCAACCTCTCTAATCAAATACAATCAAAACAGCTCAAAGCGCGCAGCATTAAATCATAAACCTGCGCATGTGCTACACAAAACAGTAAGTAGCACAAGAGTGGAATAACAAAACAGGAAATAAAAATGTGAGAGCATTTAAGTCTAACAAATTTCCTATGGGCGCTCCCAAATTTATCCACCAAATAAAGGAGCGCGGGAGCAATTGTCAATAATTTAAGGCTCCAAATCAGATTAACAATTTTAAAATGACAAGGGTGGTGAGAAATTGCTAATTTATGCGTCCACATATGAGGGGGTATAGCTTTGAAAAAGGAAGCATGAATAAGACGAGGCAATTTACAAATAATAATAAAATTACTGTTTACTACCTCAGGTTGATCACTCTTAATGACGAAATTATAGATAAAAGAATTCACTACCTCTTCCGTGCTAGGAGTAATTACCGACTCAGCTGTCCTTTTGTCGCCCTCAGTGGAATCCGTCCCGTAAATCTCAGCCTCAAGCGCATCCAGCTCGGCTTTGAATAAGGGAGACTCACCATAACCGTTGTCATCATCAAAGTCGTCATCTAAATCAAGCCTAAATGACGAATTACAGCTCCCAATGACCAAATCAGTCGATCGAGCAGAATTACTACTCGATCGACCAATCTCTTCCTCAATTCACTCGATCGAGTGGCGTAATCACTCGATCGAGAACTATCCTCCTGAAATCCACTCGATCGAGCAGTGATATCACTTGATCGAGTAAGTTCTTCTGGAAAGTCACTCGATCGACCAATAATTGTCACTCGATCGAGTGATTCCTCCTGTACAGCGCTGAAATCTTCGCGTGGGGTAGTGAAATATGATAGGAACTCGTCGTCCGAGTCATAGAAGTCATCATCATTGGGCAACACGGTTTCCTTACGAGAAAAACCGCTCTCAGCAAGATAAACCTCTTCTTCTTGCATCTCAGCTGCTAACTGAGCTATTTGTGACTCCAGTTCAGGGATTCGAGCATCCATATATCTATCACTCTCTTGTATTTGTGATACAAGCATTCTCATTAAATACGTCAGCTCCGCGACCTCTTCTCTCTCCATCTCAGCTGCTAATTGAGCAACTGCAGACTCGAGCTCATCAAATCGCGAGACATATTCTTGCACTTGGAATGCAAGTTCCTCCATCAAGAATTTCAGCTCCGCAAGGTCTTCTTCTTGTATATCAGGGGAATTTTGTTGCGGTGGCCATTGATAGGGCGGATGTGGCGGCACAACTACAGCTGCATTGTGCTCAGCAGAACCACATCTCCGTAGAGATCACCACTGTTCCATATAATGGGACATCGGTGATGGGTCAAAGGTACTCAAGCCTTCCCTTTGACTATCTTTCACCTAGAACTGTCTAGGTAGCACCTGTAAGGCCTATCAAAACAGCACTAAACAAAAGATTAAAACGGCTTCAAGGGATGAATCCCTTGAAGCAAAAAAAACAGATAAAATTGAACAAATAAATAAATAGATTGCCTCCCCGGCAACGGCGCCAAAATTTGATGCGGTCGTTTCTACACCAAAAATAAAATACCTAAGTACTACTAACAGAAGTCAGCGGTAAGTAGGGTCGATCTCCACAGGGAGGCGGTGTACTATCTATTTGTCTGTTTATCTGTCTAAATGTCACAATTGGGGGTTTTGATTGTGTTGATTTAAACTAAAGAGACTAAAACAAGAGAAATAAAAAAAAAAGAAATTAACAGAAGAAAAGGGAGTATGCTAGGAGTCGGTCCACCGTGGCAGCTATCAGATCTTATACTATCGGGAATATTAAGGCGATTAGACTACTGATAAGAAGAGCTATGGTCGTCACCTTTCGGTCCTTAAACCGCCCTAGAGCGTAAACAGCTTAACTTTCGCCCTCACTGCAATACCCTATTGTAATTAAGCAAGCCTTCCCTTCCAATCTTTCGATCTAGGTCGGGGTTAACTAGAATTATGGGTCTCCTGGATGCATACATTCGACCGGATAACAATTAAATTGCCTAATACAATTCTTATCGCAGGGCTAATCTATTTAATACAGTTAGAGCATCGCTACCACGGCTTCCCTAATCCTAACATACTAAGGGATTTAGCTAGACATGGAGATGGGGGAAACAAGAATAAAATAAATAATAACAATAAACATTAAAAAGAAAGAGAAAAAAGGGAAGAAGGAATTACTAGATTAAAGGATCCGGAAATGAAGAAAAAGTAACAGTAGCAAAAGTACAGTAACCGAGTCAAAAGAGAGGAGAAGGGAATAGAGGAGAAGTCCCCGTCTAACCTCCTATTAGAATTTATTTATAGTGTAAAACATAAAACCTAATCTAAACTTCACGTGAATAGAGGCCCAATAGCTTGTAACTGCTCGATCGAACAGTTAAGTCACTCGATCGAACAGTTCCTGCGTCTGTTTACTCGATCGACCAAAGATAAGGCTCGATCGAACAGTTGTTCACTCGATCGAACAGTTCTTCAGTCTGTTCACTCGATCGACCAAGAGAAACTGCTCGATCGAGTGGTTCCTGGCTCCAGCTCGTGTTGGTCTTGTAATCTGGTCTTTGACTTGTCTTTTTAGCGCCCAAAACAGCTCCACGCATCCCAAGACAGCAATATTTCCCGCTCCAAATTATCTCTTCCTCCAAATGCAAGCTAAATGGACGGCAAATGGCTTGATTTCACCACTTTTGGGTTAATTCCTGCAAATAAGACAAAAGAACCCAAAGTAGCATATTCGGGGCATTTCGTAGCATAAAACTACGATAAAAGCATAGGAATACGTGCATAAAATAGACTAAAAAGACTATATAAAATGCACGTATCACAAGGCCTCAACATAAGTTTCAACAAGGTTATACTATATCAACATAGAGTTATACACTACCAATAAACAAAAAAAAAAAAAAAAACATTGTATAAAAAGTATTTATCGCAAATTAAAAAAATTACCTCGCCACCAGGACCACTCCCGTACGCTGGAGGTCCACATGCAGCTTCCTTCATTTCAGCAGTAGAAAACAGACACTCCATCAATTCTTGTGTGTCCAAACCCAGTCGGGACCGTAGATTTTTCCATCGCCTTTTTCGACGGTTGATTGTCGACAATCTTTCAACATTTTCTTGCAATCCCTCCCCATGAACTTGCTCATGCACCTCATCACCTACCACGGGCGAGATTCAGCATTCTCTGACCATCCGTCGGCTTGGCCTACAATGTCTGCTTTGCTCCTTCATGGTCAGTGTCGACAATCTTCCACCATTTTCAGCATTTTCATTCAATCCGTCCTCATGAACGTGCTCATGCCCCTCATCACCTTTCCAGAGACGAGCCTCATCGTCCTTTGACGGTCCAAGAGTTTCGTCAATTTCCTCCTCGGTGTAACGCGCCTCCAACAACAGTTCTCTGACAGTTGGGGCGGGGGTGCACACAACTTGATCCTCTAACCCTGCGCTATCAGGTGACAACGGCTTAGAAACGACTGTATCACCTCCCACTTCCTCCATAATCTTTGACCATGAAACTGCAACTGATTTCGTTGGTGTCTCGGCTGTGACGGACTCTAGACGCGGCTCAACACGCGGGTTACCACCCCTGCCACCCGCATCATTGGCGAGACTAGACAGAACTTCACTTATTTGACGCGTAGATGCATCGATTCCGTCAGATTTTTTGGGAGGCTCAGTAACTACCTCTCCAAATGCAGGAGCGTTACCCACAGAAACCTTCAGCCTTTCTGCAATCTGTTCTGCTTCCTCTACGTACTTTTGAATCTTTTCACCCTCAAAGAATTCTTGAGAGGCCTGACTAGGATTTAGGCCCGTCGGATCACTAGTTCTGACTTTGATCCGTGCGGTTGCATGTGCGTACCATGAATAGAACACAATAGCGTTCCTTTGCATTTGTAGATAAAGCTCGTGGGTACCCTGAATCCAAGAAGTACACTAAGTTAGTTATATTATAATATATGGGTACGTTAAGCTGAAACAGAATCCATCTGCAGAAATATATAATAGTTTGCACTTACATCGACAGCCCTAGCTTTCAATTCCTGGTCATCCTCGACGCTTTGATGGTAGTTCTATCTCGAAGGAACTTCTTCTCGAGAACTTGGGCGGGAGAGAGAGAGGGTGGGGGCTGTTAGCAACAGTTGTTTGGGTTCACGCGGGCCGCCGAGGCTGCACTCGTCCACACTCCTTCCATAAGAGGGGTCTTGAAGGCACCTTGGATACCTAGTCTTAGACAAGGTTAAAGTACCCAATCCCCCTTGACCCACCTCAAATTTTACCCTCTCTACAAGCGCAGTTTCATCCCAATGTTTGATCAAAGGTAGATCATGTTCACAAGGCTTACCCTTGTAATCATATCATTTGAAAGTAGCTTATCATGAGGAACGGATACACCCGTTCAACATTGTTACCCCGTTTTTACGAGTCTACCCCGCTTTCACCGTCATGTCCAAAATATAAGAGCACCAGTCAAAATGCGGGATGGCTTTAGGATCTTCTACAGCCCTTAACAGCTTCCAATCTATCCCGTTGTTTAGGGTGGGTGCGAGGAATGAAGACATACAGAACAAAACAAATAGGCGGCAAAATTGATCGTCCGCCTCCTCGTACTCCATAAGTTGCTTGAAAACTTTCCCTAAGGGTATTGAACTATTCCCTTTGGCCACCCCGTACGCTTGCCGCCATTTATCCTTGACTCCTTATTCTCGGGATCGGTGGACCCCTTTCGCGAGCTCACAGGCACCAAAGGGAGAGGGTGGGTCCGAAAGGTAACAAGAAACAGATCATGCACGTCATGCTTATCGATCATAAACTCCTTCTTCCGCGAAGCCCCGAACACATATGACCCGTCGAGAAGGACTCCAAGAACAAGCGAACGTGTGCAAGTGGGAAGTTGCTAATCTTGAGTTCCAAAAGGCCACCAAACCCAATTTTCTTAACAAATGGACACTGATCCTCATTAAGCTTTTCAATGACAGAGACAAGTCTTTGAGGTCGACACGAAACCGTTACTTCATGCACCCTCTTTACCCTTGGCTTGGCCTCAACCATCTGGGGAAAAGCAAGGACAACACACAAAATTAGACATACTGTAGTTGCAATTAGAGATATTTGGAACAAAGAAATAGTCATACTGTGAATTAAAGTAATACAATAGATAGTCAGAGTTATACAAAATATAAGAAAAGTTATACATTTTGATAATAGAGTTAATCAGGAAATATCAAGAGTTATACATTCTAACAAAGAAAAGTTATTCAAAATGTAATCGAGTTATACAACAAATGACAATGATTATAAAAGGGTCAAACTTTGAACCCGAGAATCAGCTCCCTTCTCAGTACTTGGTACAACATCCATCTGTAGGTGACAAACAAAAAAGGGATTCAGATTAACAGTACAGTTATACATATAATAACAAGTTATCTATTGTGTAACTCTAGGCATATAATGTATAACTCCAGGAATAAAATGTACAACTCTAACCAAATATTGTATCTCCAGTTATACATTATGACAAAGCGAAGTTATTCAACATGTAATCGAGTTATACAACAAATGATCTGCGATAAAATGTATAACTCTAGCAATAGAAAGTATAACTCTGGTCATGTAATGTATAACTCTAGTCCTAGATGTATAACTCTAGCAATAGAAAGTATAACTCTGGTCATGTAATGTATAACTCTAGTCCTAGATGTATAACTGTAAGCATATACAGTATAATGAATAACTCCAGGAATAACTCCAGGTATAAGTCCAGGCATCTAATGTATAACTCCAAAGTATAAATTGTATAACTCTAGCTATATATTGTATATATCCAGGTATAAATTGTATAACTGTAGGCATATATTGTATAACTCTATGAATGGAAACTAATTAAAAGTATAGTCATACATATAACAATTAGAGTTTGACATTATGAAGAAGGAGTTGGTCACAGAATCAGAAGAGCTATACATCTAGAACCCAGAGTTATACATCTATGAACCAGAGTTATACATATTGCGTACTAAAGTTATACATCTATTAACCAGTTTTTTACATTAATTACCCAGAGTTACAATGTATAACTGTAAGCATATACAGTATAATGAATAACTCCAGGTATAAGTCAAGGCATCTAATGTATAACTCCAAAGTATAAATTGTATAACTCTAGCTATATATTGTATATATCCAGGTATAAATTGTATAACTGTAGGCATATATTGTATAACTCTATGAATGGAAACTAATTAAAAGTATAGTCATACATATAACAATTAGAGTTTGACATTATGAAGAAGGAGTTGGTCACAGAATCAGAAGAGCTATACATCTAGAACCCAGAGTTATACATCTATTAACCAGTTTTTTACATTAATTACCCGAGTTACAATGTATAACTGTAAGCATATACAAAGTATAATGAATAACTCCAGGAATAACTCCAGGCATCTAATGTATAACTCCAAAGTATAAATTGTATAACTCTAGCTATATATTGTATATATCCAGGTATAAATTGTATAATTGTAGGCATATATTGTATAACTCTATGACTGAAACTAATTAAAAGTATAGTCATACATATAACAATTAGAGTTTGACATTATAAAGAAGGAGTTGGTCACAGAATCAGAAGAGCTATACATCTAGAACCCAGAGTTATACATCTAGCAACCAGAGTTATACATATTGCGTACTAAAGTTATACATCTATTAACCACAGTTTTACATTAATTACCCAGTGTTATACATATTGAGTACATCTATTAACCAGTTTTTTACATTAATTACCCAGAGTTATACATCTATTAACCAGAGTTTTACATTAATTACCCAGAGTTATACATATTGAGTACTATAGTTATACATCTAGTAAGCAGAGTTAGACATCTAGTAACGTATAAATCAAAATCGAAACTTTTAACCTGGATATCAACTCCCGTGTCAATACTTTCTACAACATACATCTGTAGATGACAAACAATTGGGATTAGAGTTATACAGATATTTAATTGAAGTTACAAATCATTCTATAAGAGTTATACCAACAACACGAGATTTTTTACCTTCGATTCAGATTTCTTGGAAGATTTCTTGGCATTTTTCTTGGCAAAAACCATTGTTAATTATCAAAATGACCTCGAATTTGATCTGCACAACCATAATTAACAATTGAACAAATAAACATCAACAAACCCATAATTAAAAATTGAAAAATCAAATGAACTCTTTTTATGATAGTTTAACAAAGGCAATAATTAACAAAAAAACAAACTACAAATCACTGAATAAGGAATGGAGAAAATACCTTATAAAAAAATGGAGACAGGCGAGTTTGCACGCGAGTTGGTATTAATTTGTAGTGATGAAAATGGCGTTTGTTAGGATGGAGTTAATTGGTAGTGATGAAAATGGAGTTATCAGAATTGTGAAGAAAGAAAAGGAAGACGAAATGACAGGAAATAGAGGGAAAAATACCCGCAAGTTGTTTTGAATTGTCTAGAAAATGAGGAGGGAAATGATCATTGACTGATGGACAAACAGTGTTGCATGCATGGGTTAGTGGGTAAGAGGAGAGAGGTAAATCAAAAATATTAGTTTAATGGGGTTTAGTGGGGTTTGACTGCCAAATCGTGGCCATTGCTTTGCTTGATCCAACCGTCCACATTAGGACTTATGGACTTAATATATGTAAGGACCTTAGTTGATCTCTTATATATATATATATATATATATATATATATATATATATATATATATATATATATATATATATATATATATAAAAGTTCTTATAAGTCCACCATATATTTTGGGTCCCTAAGTCGTATCCCTTACTATTAGATCCTCAAATATGGATGGCTGAGATTGAAGACAACAAACACAATTAACACTATAATGAGCTTCCTATACACTAATTAATCTCACTTTCTCTCTCTAGCTTTAATTATACATTCACTAATTCATTATCATACACTTAACAAAAAAAAGTCTTCTTATGCTTCAAAGTTTATACAAATTTTACAAGTGTAATTCTAACAGAAAAAAGTGTAATTCTAACGAAAAAAAGCGGTTTTGACGTGTTTTATTTTGTTTTTTGTAATTTTGAGACGAGTTTACGACAATTTTGCGTTTTCAAATTTTAAGAGTGTAATTCTAACGAAAAAAAGTGTAGGTTTTGACCTATTTTATTTTGTTTTTTGTAATTTTGAGACGAGTTTACGACAATTTTGCGTTTTTACGAGTTTAACTTTAGTCTTTTTCGAGTGATTTTGACGAATAATATTTTGAATTTTTGTAATTTTAGTCTTTTGCGAGTGTAATTTTAGCAACAAAAAGTGTAACTTCAAGTTTTTAGAAGTCTAACTTTAGTCCATCGAAAGTATAACTTTAGTCCAATGAGAGTAAAATCTAGTCCATTGAGAGTGTATCTTTAGTCCATATAAAAAGTGTAACTTTAGTCCATTGAGAGTGTAACTTTAATACTTTCAGGGTGAAATTTTAGTCCATTAAGAGTGTAACTTTAATACTTTCAGAGTGTAATTTTAGTCCATTGAGAGTGTAACTTTGGTCCATTGAGAGTATAACTTTAGTCATTTAGAGGGTAACCTTAATAGAGATAAGTGTAACTTTAATGGATAAAAGTGTAATTTAATGGATAAAAGTGTAATTTTAATGGAGACAAGTGTAACTTTAATAATAGAGAAAAATGTAACTTTAACGGAAAAAATGTAAGTTTTAATAGAAAAAAAGTGTAATTTTAATGGATAAAAGTGTAATTTTAATGGAGAAAAGTGTAACTTTAATAATAGAGAAAAATGTAACTTTAATAGAGAAAAATGTAATTGTAATAGAAAAAAGTGTAATTTTAATGGAGAAAAGTGTAACTTTAATAATAGAACTTTTACAGAAAAAATGTAACTTTAATAGATAAAAATGTAATTTTAAGGAATAAAAGTGTAACTTTAATGATAGAGAAAAATGTAATTTTAATAGAAAAAAGTGTAACTTTAATGGAGAAAAGTGTAACTTTAATAATAGAGAAAAGTGTAACTTTAACAGAGAGAAAAATAACTTTAATAGAGAAAAGTGTAACTTTAATAGAAAAAATAAAAAATGATATTATGTGAGATCTAAAATTTAAAAAAATCAAATTTATTAGCAAAAATTTACATCTAAAATTTTAAAAATATACCTAATGTTATACTAACACCTAAAAACAAAATAAAAATGCATGTAACAAACAAAAAAACATAAACAAAATCTGAAAAGCAAAAAATAAACATTTACTATCAGAACAAAAATTACATAATATACATATACACACGAAATAAAAAAAATTGATCGTGAAAGCAAGAAGAGTAAGGAGGAAAAAAAAAAGAAAAAAACAAAACAATAACACCAATTTTAAAAAAAAAAATATTGACAGATCTCAAAATTGAAAAAGGAGTGAAAGAAAGGAAAAAAACAATAACAACAACACCACCCACCCCATCCCACTAATTAAAAAAGAAAAAAGAAAGAAAAAAATTTGACAGATCTGAAAACAATAACCATTTGTTTGTTTCTCACCATCAAAAATTGGCAAATATAAATACAAACCCCAAAATAGATCTTACAAAAAAAAACGACACCACTCCACGTCGCCTTGAGCCACCACAACCGTTGTCATCATCTCAGATCTAAGACGAGAGGAGGAGGACGAAACCGTCGTCATCATCTCAGATCAGATACGAGAGGAGGACGAGCATGCTAGGGTGGCGCGACAGCAGTGTATGGAGAGCAGAGGCGATTGTAGTGTGCGTGTTTGGCGGCATGCGACATCACTATTGTTGTCATCGTGAGTGTAAGCGTAGTGGTGGATGGGCTCGTTTCTGCATGTGGTGTGAGTCGTGGTGAGGGTAGGTGGTGGTGTGGTGTGAGTCGTGGCGAGGGGAGGTTGTGGTTGTGGCTGCTCGCGTGGGGTTGCTGCTGGCTTGGCGAAGGTAGGTAGCCGTGGGGGTGAGTTATGGTGGCGAGGGGAGATACGGTGGTGGTTGTCGGTGTAGGTGAGGGAAGAAGAGAGGAATGAGGAGATGGTGGGTGGGTGGGTGGGGGTTTTATTAGGGGATTTATTTGAGTTTTTTTTTTGGGTGATTTATTTTTGAGGTTTGATTTATTTGGAGTTTAGAGAGAGGAAAGGATTGAAATTGTGTGAGATGAGAGAGAAGTGGGTGAGTGGAAAAGCATATGTATTAAATTAATGGTTAATTAAGATGATGTTGTTAATTAGGATGAGTAGTGAGAGAGTGGGTTAAATTAGCTCATTAATTCTCCTTTTTTGCTTTTGATCTCACCCCCACATCTTCCCCGTCTAATGGCTTAAATGAGGACTTATGGACTCACACTTAAGATGTGGACTCATTTGGTCCTACTATATATATATATATATATATATATATATATATAGAGAGAGAGAGAGAGAGAGAGAGAGAGAAAGAGAGAGAGAGATTTGGGATCCTGTAGATACCTCGTTTCTGCACCTCCCGCAAACCACCCGGTGATGATTGGGCCGCATGTTTGATACGCGGAACGATTTGTGACAGTTCGTAAGATTATCGTCAAGTGATTGCTCAAATATTAAATGTCGACCTCTTAGTTGTCATCTACGTCCGGATACGGTCGTTTTGGCAGTAATTAGAGTACATTCGAGTCCGGTCAAAAACCGTCTCCATTTTCTCGATAATCGTTAATCCCGAGTCGGAATATTCGGAATGTTCCGGATATTTCTATTCCATATTTCATAAATTTTATCTTTTGGCAAATAATATCCCGTAATATTCATAAGATAATCGAATTATTTCCGTCCTACCATAACTCAAACGCGGAAATCTTTCTTCAAAGCAGGAGGAGGAAACCTCCGGGAATAGACGCAGCAGTCCGCGCCTCTTCCCAGGCCCTTCTTTGCATGTCTTACGTATCTTTTTCACATCTTTCCGAGATTCACTTCCAAAGAGTCTCCGAAACCCTAATTCCGTCGTGTGATTAGTATAAATAGGAGCCTTCGTTCCTCATATTTCTCACGCGAGTGTCCGCCCTTCTCTTCTCCCTTTGCATTCTAGACTTTGTTCTTACTAATTGGCGCCTACGTGCTTGAACTTTCGACCACGTAAGCTCGGATCTTTCCGGGTACCAGCCTCTCCGTTGCATGACGGACCAATTTGACCAACTACACCAATAATCAACTTAATTAATCAATCGTTTTCCTCTTACGAGGGCACTCTCTTTGCATTCGCGTCGAGCATTCACTAGTCGATATCTTAGTTCATCTCGTTTCGTCAACATGTAAGTCTGAGGGTGTATAATTCCTCTTTTATTTATTGTATTTATTTATTTATCATCATCCATTGTAAGGTTTACGTCGAAAGTACCATTAAAACCGATTTCTAAAACCCTTTGTTAAAACCTGTTTTTGCGGATTTCCAGTAGATACCCGTCGAGAAAAGACGCAGCAACTGCTGCGCCTCTTCGAAGGAGCGCAGTTCCTGCTGCGCCTCTTCGTGAGGCTGCCGCAGTTCCTGATTCTTTTCTTCTTCGTTTGTCCTCTGTAATTCGTGTTCAAAATCTTTCTTTTGCTTGTTTCGTCTGTTAATTCTTCGTCGTAGTAGCATATAATCCACATATATTGTTCATCATTCATTAACATGTAATTCGTCATAAATCCGACTTAAATCCTAAATAATCCAATATTTACGGGTTTTCGTCATAAAATTCAAACCCGGATTTTAGAGATTCAATTTGTTCATATTGGGTTTCTGGAATTCGTCATTGATATAGTTTTCATCTGTTTATTCGCATGTTCGTCACATATTCGTTGTATATCCGTCGTATTTAGTCTAATTGACTTATTTCAATAGAGGACTCATTAATATTTTCATCATAATTTCATGTAATTAATTCGTTTACATCCGTATCATTCATGTTTATCGCTTTTATGACCATCATTCACATGTAATTAACCTGTTAATCACTTTCATCCGAGTAAATATCATCAATTAATCCTTTAAATCACCAATCGACATTAACGGCTTGCAATTACGGCTTCACAGCCAGAACTGAGCCAGGGAACAGACGCAGCGTCTGCTGCGCCTATTCCAAAGGACGCAGCTCGGCTGCGCCTGTTCCTGGTTGAGTTCTGTCCCTGAACTCCGTTTCTGCCTTGACCTAGTTTAATTAGTCTACGTTTAATCAACTATTATCCATAATATCACGCTAATTCCTGTTCGTTGATTTATTTAATTCTTTCTTTTGTTCTTTTATTCTTTTTTTCAATCTATCCGTTTTAAAGGTATTTTCGACATAAATCGCCTTATCCTTTGTAATTAATGTAATTTCCATTATTGTAATTTATAATTATTGTATTTCTTTCTTTGTTTGTATGTTTCCACATGTAAATGAGCATTAAATCCTACTTCGACCCAATTGTATGCTAAATTACGTGTCAACCGACTTAGTCTAAATTTCACATGTTAGGATTAAAACTTGGATGTTGCATTGCATGCATATAGCCGACGATATATCGAGTACGAATAACTTCCCTAATCATTAGTAGAGGCCGCTATCGAGGCGGGCGGGATTAGGTGTTCGATCAAAAGAACTTCCTAATACGTACCCTCACCCCTTACTCCAGATCTCCGTGAGCACCCGTGTTCATTGGCATCCACGAGAGTCATTCTAGACATAGAATGCTAAGGGTAACGATTGCTTAGTGTTCATGTCACTACTTTGTGTCTTGACATGGCACGAGGTATTCGAACGGTTCCAATTTCCCATAAAAATTGGTGGCGACTCCTTACAAAATGCAAACGCTTGTTTTTCGACCTTCACCAAGCGCCCCGTGGCGGCCCGCTGTCCACGTTTGGCGACTCATTTGGGATCATACACTTACGTGTAGCAAGGGTGAAACTTGAACAAGGTTAGGGAATAAGTTTGTACAAGACAATTGTCGGTTTTCATAATTCGGTCTTCCTAGATCGTTTTTTCGGCCTTCCTAGGCCCAACCCAACCCATTCGACCAATCGTCCCGTCTAAACGGTCCTAATTCTTATTTGGGCCTAAGGATGGATAGCGATTGACGTCATCCATACCATGATGCTTACTCTTGTTTGTATCAAGGGCCTTCACTACTTGAGGAAATGGACTAGGAATCGGCCTTACTCTTGTTTGGCACGAGCCTCTCCACAGACTTCGGGTTTGATGGTTCGGTATGGCAACCTACCCTTTAAACCAAAACCCTTCTAAATGCACTCAGCATCCCGTTATAATGCTTGTATAAATATATAAACCTTACGTGATCACCATTTCTAAACAAATCATGACGAATTTTCAAAAATCAAAACCCAATTTCAAAACAAAAATTTCGAAAAAAAAAGAGGCCTTCAATTAGCGCAAAATCCGGTCAAAACCCTGTCCGTTCGTCGTGTCAAAATTCGGGCCACAAGCCCATTTCAAACCTCACTTCGAGTCCACTCCTACAACTACACTACAGTTGACTAGGACACACATTTTCAAAGACCTTGTCTTTCTTCAAAATCCACTCAACACAAGTGGCACACACCCACTTCACGAGTCAAAACTTTTCCTCTTTTAGCAAGTGTGATAGAATGGTCGATCGTGTTTTGATTCGTCGCCGATCTCTTATCCAGTTTCCAAGATGCCCGGATCAAGTGAAGAAACAAATCTCCAGCAAATTCAAGATAGTAATGATCGAATCCTAGCCGCGCTAGCCCAAATGCAAGTTACCCAAAACCAAACCTATGACCGCCTTGAGCTCATCGAAGGCCGTATCTTTGATGTAGAGGGAAGGTTGCCTCCCCTTAAAGGTGAAGTACTACGTTTCTCCGATGACGAGTCTGGGGATGAGAATCCTATCATAGGGACAACTGCAGCCGAGAAGAGACTCCAATACCTAGAGGAGCAATTGATGTACCTTAAGGGGGATGACATTTATAGGGAAAACAATCGCAAGTATGAAGCCGTCAATTCCAAATTGCCAACTAACTTTAGCATGACGGATATCCCTAAGTTTAAAGGACATGAGAACCCTTTGAACCACATCCGTGCCTTCAAGGATTACATGTCTATCAAAGGCATCAAACCCGAGATGTTCTTAAGGATCTTTCCTTCATCTCTTGACACCATTCCGAAGCAATGGTTCTACACTATAGATCACAAGAAGGTCGCTACTTGGGAAGACGCCGCAATCGAGTTCTCAAAACAATACGCGGATAATGCCGAGATCCAAGTCAACATGCGTACTCTAGAGGTTCTTACCCAAAATGACAAAGAAGGATTCACCGAATTCCTAAGTAGGTGGGGGAAGACTAGTACTCAACTAGTTGAACGCCCGGATGAGGCTACTCTTGTGGAAAAGTTTGTGGATAATCTCAAGCCCATATATGCCAACCATTTGAGATATCAAAACATCAAGACTTTCAAGGACTTAACCGTATTAGGGACACGAATTGAAGATGACATCCGCAAAGGACTCTTGTCCAAAACGGTAGGTCGAGGATATCAAGGGTCCACAAGTCGTTCATACGGCTCTACTAGCAAGACCGACGAAGTTAACCTTCTCGAGCCATCCAAGAAAACTACTCCACCAAGGAAATTCACAAACCTTGGGGATACGTACTCCAACGCTCTAAAAAGGTTAATGAAGCAAGGTAAACTCCAACCCATTGGACCTACTCCCGAACCCGAAAAGAAGTCCAAGTTTTGGGATGAAAATTCGTACTGTGAATACCATAGGGGCAAAGGGCACGACACAGAAAAATGCTACAAGTTGAAACACGTGCTTCAAGATATGATTGAAGATGGTCGACTTCCAATTCCACCAGGAGGTAAGCCCAACAACACTCAGAATCCTCTTGGAGTTCTAGTGATTACAAGTGACGAATCTACCTTAGATTGCTCACACCTCATTTCTCCCACCGAAAATGAAATTCATGCAATTGAGAAAGAAAGGTTCTACTCCACTATCTCCCCTACCATTTCCGACTTCATCACATGGGCAAGGAATGTAGATAGACAAGTGTGGGAACTAGAAAACATGGTAACGGCCTTGCGCAATCCCAATGCAATACCTAAAGAACGCGTACCATTGATCTTCTCTCAAAGTGCCACTATGCAAGAAGTAGTCACCGTGGTCGATAAACTAGTCGATCAAATCATACGACTAGAAAGTGATATCATGAGAATGAAGGAACTAGCTGCAGTCAATGGGGTTTGGGCCGATGATGATGAAGACGAATATCTCATTGAAAACTCCCTAGTCAAGGAAATAGTCCAAAATAGTGAAGACCAAGATGTGGATCACCTAACTCGTTCGGGTCGCCCATATCAAAGCACTACTCAAAACGGTCCAACCAACGTCATCACACCAAATGACAACGAAGATGACCCCACTGATCATTTGCTCAAGCAATTACAGAAAACCAAGGCTGATCTTTCAGTCTGGCAACTAGTGGCAAGCTCATTTCCACATCGCCAAGCTTTACTGCAAGCTTTGGCCAAATTGAATGTGGCACATAACTCCACTCCTGAAGATTTAGTCAATTTGGTCTTCCAAGAATCACCTAAGCTAAGTAATCCTATTACTTTCTCGGATGAAGACTTGCCACCTTTTGGCGCTAGTCACAACCTTGCTCTATACATCACTGTCATTTGTCTAAAGAAAAATGTGCCAATGACCTTGGTAGACGATGGCTCCGCGGTCAACGTCATACCCCTCAAAACGGCATACAAACTAGGCATTAAGGAGTCGGATTGGACTCCTACAAATCAAGGTGTTCGTGCATATGACGGTACGCGACGAAAAGTGGTAGGACTTGTTAACCTAACCATAGCCACGGGGCCGATTGAACGAAAGGTTCACTTCCAAATAGTGGACATCGAAGCTTCATTCAACATACTTCTAGGAAGGCCTTGGATTCACGCTTCCAAAGCGGTAACATCCACCCTTCATCAAAAGATCAAGATCCCACTAAATGGCAAAGTTGTGACGATCACTTCGTCACCCATCAAGGCAATAATCGAAAAGCAATCAAACAATCAAGTCCTTGCGGATCCCGTATACGAACTTGGGGGCTTCCAAAGTGTAAATGTCATAGAAAGTGAGTTGGCACCCTTATACTATAATCCCTACTCTAACTTGGTGGTCAACCACATACTCAAATCCCAGGGATACTTCCCTGGAATGCCTTTAAACCCAATTCGGAAGAACACCTTCGCACCATACAAGGAAGGCAACTCGACAAGGATACCACTTGGACTAGGGTACAAACTCAAAAAAGAAGAAGTTCTCGAAATGCTCGCTCAAGTCCAAAATCGCAAGCACGTGGGAGTCCAAACGAGGCCATATCTCCCCACTCTAAATGGGTACTTCGTTCAAGAAGGAAGTTCAGAACTCTTTCACGGATTTCCCGAACCTTGGCATTATCTTGAGAGGAAGTTAGCCGGAATCGAGATCTTTCACGATTGCTACTTCATTCCTCCCGCAACGGTTCCTACCGTCAAAACCCGTCAAGCACCTTGCTTCGACGAACAAGCTGTTAGCCTATTGTTTGGAGAAGATCGATTCATTAGGGCCGCGCAGGATGAGATCATTACTATGATACTTCAGGACGATCGCTTCAACCCCACCGCGTTCATCACAGAAATCGACACAACGCAGCAGAAAGGATGGAGAAAATCTATCAAATGGACCAACAACCAAGGAAGACTCTTCAAGCTCACTACTGGAGAAGGAGAGATGTTCAAAGGAGAACCAGAAGACGACGAGTTCGAGTCAGAGTCGGAGTCGGAGTCGGAGTCAGAGTCAGAATCTAGAGGAGTCATTAGAGAATCTACTCCTGTTGTCATCCCCACTCCCTTTGTTTCTCCTAGCTTAGCCTCGAGTAGTCACGGTAGTTCGGGAAATGCCCCAATTATTGCCCCTTTGCCGCCACTGACCATGGATCAGTTGGCTTCTTTGTTTCAACTTTACTTAAATCTTAATATGAATAAATCAGGTTCTGCTTACTCTTTGCGTTATCTTGAGTGCAATTCTGTTTACGATGATACTGAGGATGACCAAGAACCAGACTTGACCGAAATACCTCCCTACGTAGCCAAAGAAATACTACAGGAAGGGGAAGGGGGACCTGTAATAGAGGACACCGAACCCATCAATGTTGGAACCAAACTAGAACCCAAAGAACTTAGGATAGGGACTACCTTGAGCTCTACCGAACGGGCCGATTTCATAGACCTCCTAAATGAATTCAAAGACGTGTTCGCTTGGTCCTACAAAGACATGCCAGGGATCGACAGGGATATCGCCGAACATAGGATTCCAATTAAGTAGGGTTTCAAAACCCGTGAAATGAAGCTTCGACGAATGAGAACAGAATGGGCTCTAAAGATTAAGGAATAAGTGGACAAGCAATTCAAAGCCGGGTTCATCAAAGTTTCCGAGTATTCGACATTTGGGTAGCTAACATAGTACCCGTGCCCAAAAAGGATGGGAGAATCCGTGTTTGTGTTGATTTCAGGGACTTGAACAAAGCAAGTCCGAAAGATGACTTCCCTCTACCTCACATTGACATATTGGTAGACAATCACGCAGACCACGCATTACTATCCTTCATGGACGGATATGCGGGTTATAACCAAATCAAGATGGCCATGGAAGATATGCACAAGACCGCATTCGTCACCCAATGGGGAACATATTGCTACACGGTAATGCCATTCGGATTGATTAACGTCGGAGCTACATACCAACGCACCGCAACTACACTCCTACATGACATGATGCACAAAGAAGTTGAGGTATATGTAGATGACATGATCGTCAAATCCAAGGAAAGAGAGGGACATATTGCAAACCTTCGCAAATTCTTCGCAAGGCTACGAAAGTACAACATGAGACTCAACCCCGTAAATGCACATTTGGTGTAACATCTGGGAAACTCCTGGGATATGTCGTTAGCCAACGCGGTATAGAAATAGATCCTTCCAAAATCAAAGCTCTGATCGAAATGCCACAACCTCAAACAGAAAAAGAAGTCATAGGATTCCTTGGAAAAGTACAATACATAAGTCGATTCATATCGAAACTCACGATGATTTGCGAGCCTATCTTCAAGAAACTCAAGAAAACAGACCACACCATGTGGGATGATGATTGTCAAAAGGCGTTTGACCGAATTAAGGAGATATTGGCTAAACCACCAGTGCTCATGCCGCCACAACAAGATCAACCTCTTGGTTTATATCTCACAGTAACGGAAACCGCCATGGGTGCCATGTTGGCTCAAACTGTAGGAAGCGAAGAAAGAGCTATTTACTATCTAAGTAAGAAGTTCCTGGAATATGAGTGCAAATACTCACAACTCGAAAAGACATGCCTCGCTCTTGTGTGGGCAACGAAGAAGCTACGTCACTACATGCTTAGCTACTCCGTCAAGATATACTCCAAAATGGATCCAGTCAAATACCTCTTCGAGAAACCCGTCCTCAACGGACGTCTGGCAAGATGGACTCTGATGCTCTCAGAATTCGACCTTAAATATGTGCCACTAAAAGTCATAAAAGGTCGCGCCGTCGCCGAATTCTTCGCAGAAAACCCTATCAACGACGCACAAACCATAGATACTTGGTCATTTCCCGACGAGGATATACTTCAAACAGATCTGTACTTTGATGGAGCATCAAACTTAAGAGGATTCGGAATAGGAGTGTTGCTCATTTCTCCTGAAGGTGAGCATACACCGATTGCTGTCAAACTCGACTTCGAGGTGACAAACAATGCTGCCGAATACGAAGCTTGTCTCATTGGACTACAAGCGGCAGTAAGCTTAGGCATCAAAAACCTCCGAGTACATGGGGACTCATCGCTGATCATCAACCAAGTTACAGGATCCTGGAAAATCCGAAGTGAAAGCCTCGCACCCTATCAGGCTAGGATAGACCAAGTCGCTCAATTCTTTGATCATGTAACATACCTACACCTACCTCGGGAGGAAAATCAATTTGCAGACGCTCTTGCGAAACTTGCATCTCTAATAAATATGCCAGATCACATGGTGGAAATGCCCTTGTGTATCGAACGACGGTCAGAACCGGCTTACGTCCATCAAATCACCGATGAAGAGGAAATCGCACAGGAACCCTGGTTCCAAGCAATCCTGAATTTCAAGCTTAATGGTACCTATCCACCAGATATGGACAAAAGGAGACAACGTGTTATACGCCTATTAGCTTCCCAATACATCCTGATGCAAAGAGAGTTATACAAAAGAACACCTCTTGGTGTAGTCCTACGATGCCTTGATCATTCACAGGCACGAAAGGTGATGGAAGAAGTCCACGTCGGAGAATGCGGTCCTCACATGAGTGGGCCCATGATGGCAAAGAAAATCACACGTTTAGGGTATTATTGGACCACAATGGAATCCGATTGCATCAAATACGTGAGACACTGCCACAATTGCGAAATCTTCGGGAATGTACAACATGTCCCTCCTTCGTTGCTATACACGATGACATCTCCTTGGCCATTCTCTGCATGGGGAATTGACATAATCGGGAAAATAACCCCAGCCGGAACAGGAGGTCACTGTTTCATTCTAGTGGCGATTGACTATTTCACCAAATGGGTAGAAGCGGCTTCCTACACTGGTCTTACGGCTAAAAATGTGGCCAAATTCATACAAAACAACATCATCTGTCGATATGGTTGCCCACATGAGATCATTAGCGATAATGGGTCACACTTTCAAGCCGAAACTGAGCAATTGCTAGCCAAATACAAGATTAAGCATCACCACTCTTCGCCCTATAGACCACAGACTAACGGCGCGGTAGAGAGGCAAAGAAACAAGAATGTTGTCACAATTCTCAAGAAAATGACTGACAACTATAGAGATTGGCCAAGCAAGATACCTTTTGCCCTATGGGGGTACCGTACATCTGTCAGGACGCCCACTGGGGCTACTCCTTTCTATTTGACCTACGGCATGGAAGCCGTACAACCAGTCGAGCTATAAATACCATCCTTGCGTATTCTACTAGAAAGCCAAATCCCGGAGGCCGATTGGAAGAAGGATAGGTATGAAGAACTCATCCTCCTGGATGAACGTAGGCTACGCGCCCTACATAATGTACAAACATATCAAGCCCGTATCAAACGAGCTTTCAACAAAAGGGTTAGGCCAAGAGACATCAAAGAGGGAGACTTAGTACTCAAATCGGTTAGAGCTCTTTTACCTGTCGACCCAAGGGGAAAATTCAAACCTAATTGGGCCGGACCATATTTAGTCAAATCTATACTCCCAGGGGGTGCGGTTAGAATCACAGAACTAGATGGGAATGAGTTTTCAAACCCCACAAACCTCGACCAATTGAAACGGTACTATGCCTAGAATAGGACAAAAAACGCGCCTCGCGTAAACCCATGTGTCGCTCTTGTGGCACTAAATAAACGGCCCCTGGCCAAGCTAAAATAAGCTAAATGTCACTGTGCTCTTGCATTTTGACAAGTTTATCATCCTCATATCATCAAATAAACTAAATTCGCACCTTCAGAGTAAGCAAAAGCTCATGCTTATTTTCTATGTTCATTACAAGCTCTTGCTTCGAACAATTATTCTTTTACATTTAATTGAACTACGCGCAAGGGTTTGATTTCGCTTTTTAAGTGAATACGTAGGCAATCCTTCACGGGATTCAACCCATTATATCTAAAAAAACAAAATGTAAATAGAAGGACATCTGCATTGCATTTGAAATTCGACAAGAATAATAAGTGGAAAATCTCAACGGTTTCATAACCATTTAACCTTTTTATTTCATTCAATTTCTAAATAATAATAGTACATTACATAATAAAAATAGAATAGGCTAGGATTCTAAAAATCCCTCCTTTTTATTACAACAACAATAATAATAATAATCAAATAATAAATAAGGACTCGGGCTATTCCTCCATCTTCCCCTTGCCCTTGTCACTCTTGTCATATTTCTTGTCACGACCTCGAGCCGGGCGCTCTTGCACAACTTCAGACCTAATCACCAACGGTCTTTCTCGAGGCCTGACTCTGCCATTCTTGCTAACCACCATTTCCGCAACAGGAGTAGTCTTTGATTTCTTTGAAGGGTGAATGACCTGAAACCCGGCTTCTTCTTCTCCCTCTGTCAGATGCTTCTCCTTCTCTTTCTCTCCCTCGCGCATCTTGTAGTCAACAGGCTCGCGTTTCCTCAGTCTTTCGCGTTCTTCCGGAGTTGCAGCCTTTCTCCACCTCAGATAAGAGTCCGACACCCACAAAGCATTGGCGGAGAAACTCAAGAACCACATGTTTCTTTGGGCCCATTTGATAGCCCACTCTCTTCGGCTCTCGATAGTAAGCGCCATAGCGATCATGGGACGGTATCAAGCCTAGGGATCGTCCGCTTCAACCCAACCCGCCTCATCAATCTTTCCGGAAAGATGCATACCATGAACTCCAATCCCGGAATGCGCACGGACCTAGTGGGATCCAAAGAAGACACTCCAAAGGATGACTTGAGGTGCCACCACGGTACAACCCACCTAATCAACGGGCCATCATCACTTTTCAGCTTGTTCTTCCAATAATCGCGCAGACCGGGTGAAGTCCACCATGTACAACCGCGTCCTCATCGCAATCATACGGGAATGATAGGAAAGTGCATGAACCGGGGGCTCGATCAATCGGAGCCGTTCCATAAGCCAAACCTACCAAGAGCAGGTATTAGACACAAAAAAAAAAAAAAAAAAAAAAAAAAAAACGAAAAAAAGAAAAGAAGAAAGAAAAAATGATGTCTCTTACTCGCAAAATGACGGGACTCCCCAAGAACGGCAGATCGCGGTTGGATTTCCTATTATCCAAACCCAAGATAATCTCTCCTAAGCACAAGCAAGTGGGCTCTGCGCACTCCATTTGCTCAATAAGACCCAAAAGACGGGATCACCTCTCAAATCTTCATCAACGTGTCCTTGGAAGACATACACGTGCAAAGAAAACAAAGCCAAATGCCCTCCTCCGGCAACATGGGAAACAGTGAGGGTCGGCCCCGTTAATGAATCGGTCTACAAAGTCCAACATTCTCACGCCTTTCGGGGTAACTAAGCGATCCACCTCAAGTCTAGTCACTCCAAGCAAGTCTCTGAATTTGCTCTTATACCCTTGTGAAGTGGAAGGAATGGCGGGTAAATGTTCGGGATCCCACCCACCAATAGCAGCAATTTCTTCAGAAAAGGGGCAAATATCACCTCCCGGAACGCGAAAACATGATAATTCGGGTCCCAATAGTCAAGGCAAGCATCCAAGAACGGTTTTACTACCTTAATGAGTTTCAAACTTAACAAAGACCCAAGGTTATAAGCACCCATGTCGTGCTTCTCCATATTCGAAAACTCGTTGGTCCATTCCTTCAAGCGGATCTCCAAAGTATTCATGATGACAATTTTCTCTTGATGATTTATTTTGAGAGTTTTATGTGAATGGACGAGGAAGAGACGGAAGAATTGTGTAAATTAACGCCCCGTCGACGCTTCTATTTATACTAATTGCTGTTTCCAAAAATCCGCCTTTAACGGACCGGCTTGGGAACAGGCGCAGCGCCGCTGCGCCTCTTCAAAGGGACGACTCATGCTGCGCCTCTTCCCTAGGCTCACTTTCTGTGATTTCCGCGTTTAGATCTTTCCTAATTCTATAACGAATAATTTCCTATTCCTACGGGATTTTATTTTGGTAAATACGAGCAGTTTACCATGTTTCAAGTTTCCTATTTTTGCGGGCACGCGTTTCGAGGCGACATCGACACCTTCGCCATTTCATGACACTCAAACTTTTTATTCTTAGGAAATGAATTTCATTTTTTTATTTTTTTAGGAAGTAAATTTCATTTTCTTTTTGGGAAATAATTTTCTTTTGTTTTTATTTCAACATTTCATTTCTACACTTACAGATTTCTCTTTTTCCTTTTTTTAGGGGGTAACCCTCCCTACCGTCCGGTCATTTCCGACAAAATTTTTGCATTTTTGCATTTTTGTGCTCTTTTGAGTCTCATTTTGCGCTGATTAAAGGCCTTATGTATATAAAATATATGTTTTGCGTAATTTCCATGTAAATTTCGGCAGCATGACGGCGTAAACCGTTGTCTACCAAACCTGTTCAAGAACTAACCTGCAGGTACAAGCAACACAACCCAGCAGCAAGGGCACTCAGGCCACCATATATACAGCAAACAGAACAAATGTACAAGCAAACTGGGGGCTTGCGCCCCGAACAAAGTCCAAAAGTCCAAGCAAACTGGGGGCTTGCGCCCCAAACAGAGTCCAAAAATGTTTCAAAATCAAATGTCCAAAATGTACAAGTCTACAAAACTACACAAGGCTACTGCTGGGCGCCCTCCAACTCCGCAACTCTCGCCACCAGAATGGCGATCTCGGCGTCCCGAACCTCGAGCTCCCTCAACAAGCGAGCGGTCTCCTCTCGAGACTGGGACAACTCTCGCTCCAGCTCGCGGTCACCCTGTAAACAGCAACAAATTGGCTCATGTCAATCGGTTCAAGCAAAATTGGAAATCAAAAAAAAAAATCAAAATCAAAAATCAAATAAGGTTCATACCTGACGACCTCGACCACCGACGAGTGCCTCGATGGCAGTAGCTCGTAGCCGGTTGGCCATCCTCCATAATGCCACGAACCGGGACGGTGCGACCTGCATTTTCAAAAGAAATTTCAAAGCAAATTGAGCAAACTCAATCAAATGTGTTCTTACACAAAAGTCATACAAGTCGGAGACTTACCCTCCGAATCAGATGCTGCCAGTCATCTAAGCCAGCATCCGTCACAGCTACGTCGAAGTCACGCAACTCGGAGATCGTCGTCCTCCCAGTCGCGTCAGTGTACTCGAGGGTCTCGGGGTACTCTGGGGGCTCGATGCCCGCCTCCTCAACCTCCTGCAAAGACCAATAGCTCTCGTTAATCGATGATCTTTCGTCGCAATCCTCAAAATCAAAATCAAGAAAAAGTAAAAGATACTCACCACTACCGGCCAGTACGCCAACCTCCCGTAAAGGAACGCCGAGTAGTCCTCGCCAGGGAGAAGAAGGTCGTCGCCACTAGCACCAGCCAAGTCCGCCTCCCTCTCAGCCTCAGAAGGCTCCCTAAACATCGTCCTGGGAGGATCGACGGGAACCGTCAACGCGTCCCGAGAGCACTGACGAGCCAACCGCTCGCCCAGGTACCACACAGGACCCATCGACGTCCTCAACAGCAGCCGACTCGGGCTCCTAGGTCGAAGGACCTCAGCGACGAAAGGGGGCGCTCCAGCGTACTCCGCCCAAGGTCTGGGCACCCACTGCGACAATATGAAGGCAAAGATCATTCCTATGATCAAGTAGAGGCAAGGGATAAAAAGAGTAAATGAATACAAATGGGACACTCACGCTGCTCAGCTGAAGAGCGTTCACGTCCCGCCGGTAGACATTGTGAGAAGAACGCTTGCTCTTCGTCCGGCACATGACCCAATCCCTCACCACGGGATAAGCCCTCTCCAACGGCTCCGTCCTCTTGGGCGCGAGACTCGGGAAGTAAGAGTACACCCACGCCTGTAAAACAAAATAATCAATGACGATCTTTCGTGATTTGGTAAAGAAAGGAATTTACTTTGGTCTAAAGGAAGGTTCATACCTCCAACAGTAGTCCAGGTCCGACAGCGCCAGGAGAAGTCCCCTTCTCCATCAACTCCGGACGAACCATGGCCCTCATGAAGCGGATGAGGACCGCAAAACCAAGATGACCCGGTCCCGGCGCCCTAGGGAACTCAGTCGAAAGAAAGGGAAGGAGCTTCGTCGATAGCCTCTCGCCCTTGTCTCCGAGGTAAATCAAGACAGGGAACCACCAAAGCCACAGACGAGCCCTCTCGCTCACCTGACAAGGAGGAGGAGGAGCTGTCTCCCTCCCATCGATCGTCACCAGCGCCGGGGTCTTCCCCGCAAAGTAGTCTCGAACGTAAGTACTGGGTACCAAACCCGGCACTACAACAGCCTTCGGCGACAAGTTCCAGCCGATCAATCTCCTCGCCTCGGCCGAGTCCGCCCTCATAGCAGTCTCCGGCCACACCATCTCCTCGGTCCCGCACGGCAGACCAGAAATCATGCCGTAATCCTCCAAAGTGACTCCCACCTCACCAAAAGGTAGGTGAAACGTGGAAGTCATATCCCAGAATCGATCCAAGAAAGCGCGGACCAGGCTAAGGTTAGCCCGCAACTTCCTCGTCACGATATCCCTCCAGACCTGAACCAAAGGACCGAACGCTCCACGCTCGATCATGGCCCTCTCCTCCGCCGACAGCTGCTCGTAGTGCTCCATCGCTGTCGTGTAACCCGAGAACGACCTGATGTTCCCGGCCTCCTATTATGATTCGAAACAAAGCTATCTTTAGTTTTGAATGAAATTTGAAAGAAATTTGGACAAAAAGAATGAAAGAGAATAGGTAATGAGTAGTGAATTCTTATTTACCCAGCTCTTCACCGTCCTGTAGGACAGGTGACCCTCTGCAGCCCACACAAGGTGCCTACTCTCCCAGGTCTCAGCCCACACATGAGCTCCTCTCAGCTAACGACCTCCACGCCCGATGTTAGCCCGTCTCGGGGCCTCCTCCTCCTCGGCAGCCTCCTCCTCGTGAGTCTCGTCTCCAGTAGCCATCACCGCAGCGGTGAAGGCCTGCTCTAAAGCCTCCTCAACAGTAACAGCGTCTATCTCCATGGGAGCTCTCCCAGAAGTAGAAGCCTCATCACCTGCGACATTAAAGTAAATTCAGGCCGCGTCACATGACGACGAGCCTTGGTTAAGGGATTTTCAAGCCTTCAAAGCCCTAAAACTGCTCCTCTCGTGCCATCCTTGGTCACGTTCCCACCAACCCGATTACTCATGTGATAAATTGGGTCGAGTCAAGTCCAGTTCAAAGCCTAGCTCCGGGTTCGAGTCGGAAATTCGGCAGCATTTCGCTATAACGGCGATTATGCCCTAGTAAGGTGTCCTGAAAAAGTTGTCACAAACCAAAATTCCGAGATGGTAGAAAGTTTACCCATCATCCAAGGATCCCAAATATCAAGTTTCATCGCAAATGGGCAATCCTAAGGCTATTTTCGAAGCAATTTACGGTTTAGTCAGAAACCGTCTCAAAATTCATTCAAAGGCTCAAAACTCGATGAAAATTCGAAACAAATACATGGTTATGTTCCTAACATCACCTACTATCCATTTCTAGCATCAATTTTGCAAGGCAAATCCATTTGGGGGAAAAGCCCCAAATTTTCGATCAAAAGGGTCGAAAACCCTAAATTTTGCGGCTCAAAATTCAACAAATGTAGATGATTAATGCAAGATTGGAACACATACCTCGATTAGTCATGTTTAAAGCAAGCTTTTGAATCAAACCTTGGCGGAAATGGTGAAGATTTGAGAGAGAAATGAGTGATTTGTGTTTCGAAATAATGAACACAAACCCCTCTGATTTCGCGTTTTTACGCAGAAGAGCCAAATTGGGGAAAAGACGCAGCAGGCGCTGCGCCTCTTCCAAGAGACGCAGCTCTTGCTGCGCCTCTTCCTTGTGTTCCCTCCATACGGATTTTCAAAAATTCGTTATAAGTTCGTTATTTGTGGGCCCATCTTTGGTGCGCCTCTTCCTTGACGCTGTTATATTCTTTTGGTCCGTTTCGATGATTTTCTTTCGTTCCGGCCCACGTTTCATCAGCCAGCGGCAGTATTTTGCAGTATTGTCCAAATCCATTTTATCCAGCACAGCAGTATTTTGCAGTGTTGCTCAAAATCCTTTTATCCAGCGCAGTAGTATTTTGCAGTACTGCTCACTCAAGATTTCTCTCACGACGATCAAAATGATCCTAGTCGTCAATATGTTCTCCAGCAAGAGTTCGCTTGAGACCGACGCAAGCAGATTCAACCTCAAGTTTTACCAGAATTCGCTTGAGACCGACGCAAGCAGATTCCCCCAGCTTTCTACCGACGTCCCTGCCGCTTTCAATATTTCTTGTTTCCCGCGGAGTTCGACCAGGGTGCCGTTCTCCGTAAGTTCCCAAATCAAAGCCTTCATATCTTTCGAAACTTATCTTAATCTTTCGATAACCCCTCTTCGAGATAACCCCTTTTAATCCTTCGAGAGAGGTAGCCTTGAGAGATAGCCTTGAAGTGTTAAGAGATTCCTTCAGTTCCCTGTGACCCCTAATGCCTTCGGACACCAAGTTATCTTCAGACCAAAGAGTTTTGCCGAAGCGTCTTGATCCCGTTCCACCCAGGGGTATCTCGGGTATGGTCTCTTCTTATGGTGGCGAGCTTCCTTACGTAGTCTAATGGACTTTAAACGACCCTCCCCTATAGTCGACAGACTCTAAAATGTTCCCGACGACAGGTCCTTGGCTCGGACCCCTTGAGCCGCCTCGCGTCGCCATAGTCGTCAGGTTGTAATCTTCGATTGACTGATGGCTATACTTTGACTTTCGCCTTGTCCAAGCCTCGGTCAAAGTGGGGGCTCAGAGATACCTCGTTTCGCACCTCCCGCAAACCACCCGGTGATGATTGGGCCGCATGTTTGATACGCGGAACGATTTGTGACAGTTCGTAAGATTATCGCCAAGTGATTGCTCAAATATTAAATGTCGACCTCTTAGTTGTCATCTACGTCCCGATACGGTCGTTTTGGCAGTAATTAGAGTACATTCGAGTCGGGTCAAAAAACCGTCTCCATTTTCTCGATAATGTTAAATCCCGAGTCGGAATATTCTGGAATGTTCCGGATATTTCTATTCCATATTTCATAAATTTTATCTTTTGGCAAATAATATCCCGTAATATTTATAAGATAATCGAATTATTTCCGTCCTACCATAACTCAAACGCGGAAATCTTTCTTGCGGGAGGAAACCTCCTCGGGAATAGACGCAAGCAGTGCCGCGCCTCTTCCAAGAGACGAGTGGCTGCTGCGCCTCTTCCTGTGCCCTTCTTTGCATGTCTTACGTATCTTTTTCACATCTTTCCGAGATTCACTTCCAAAGAGTCTCCGAAACCCTAATTCCGTCGTGTGATTAGTATAAATAGGAGCCTCCGTTCCTCATATTTCTCACGCGAGTGTCCGCCCTTCTCTTCTCCCTTTGCATTCTAGACTTTGTTCTTACTAATTGGCGCCTACGTGCTTGAACTTTCGACCACGTAAGCTCGGATCTTTCCGGGTACCAGCCTCTCCGTTGCATGACCGACCAATTTGCCCAACTACACCAATAATCAACTTAATTAATCAATCGTTTTCCTCTTACGAGGGCACTCTCTTTGCATTCGCGTCGAGCATTCACTAGTCGATATCTTAGTTCATCTCGTTTCGTCAACATGTAAGTCTGAGGGTGTATAATTCCTCTTTTATTTATTGTATTTATTTATTTATCATCATCCATTGTAAGGTTTACGTCGAAAGTACCATTAAAACCGATTTCTAAAACCCTTTGTTAAAACCTATTTTTGCGGATTTCCAGTAGATACCCGTCGAGAAAAGACGCAGCAACTGCTGCGCCTCTTCGAAGGAGCGCAGTTCCTGCTGCGCCTCTTCGTGAGGCTGCCGCAGTTCCTGCTTCTTTTCTTCTTCGTTTGTCCTCTGTAATTCGTGTTCAAAATCTTTCTTTTGCTTGTTTCGTCTGTTAATTCTTCGTCGTAGTAGCATATAATCCACATATATTGTTCATCATTCATTAACATGTAATTCGTCATAAATCCGACTTAAATCCTAAATAATCCAATATTTACGGGTTTTCGTCATAAAATTCAAACCCGGATTTTAGAGATTCAATTTGTTCATATTGGGTTTCTGGAATTCGTCATTGATATAGTTTTCATCTGTTTATTCGCATGTTCGTCACATATTCGTTGTATATCCGTCGTATTTAGTCTAATTGACTTATTTCAATAGAGGACTCATTAATATTTTCATCATAATTTCATGTAATTAATTCGTTTACATCCGTATCATTCATGTTTATCGCTTTTATGACCATCATTCACATGTAATTAACATGTTAATCACTTTCATCCGAGTAAATATCATCAATATAATTAATCCTTTAAATCACCAATCGACATTAACGGCTTGCAATTACGGCTTCACAGCCAGAACTGAGCCAGGGAACAGACGCAGCGTCTGCTGCGCCTATTCCAAAGGACGCAGCTCGGCTGCGCCTGTTCCTGGTTGAGTTCTGTCCCTGAACTCCGTTTCTGCCTTGACCTAGTTTAATTAGTCTACGTTTAATCAACTATTATCCATAATATCACGCTAATTCCTGTTCGTTGATTTATTTAATTCTTTCTTTTGTTCTTTTATTCTTTTTTTCAATCTATCCGTTTTAAAGGTATTTTCGACATAAATCGCCTATTCCTTTGTAATTAATGTAATTTCCATTATTGTAATTTATAATTATTGTATTTCTTTCTTTGTTTGTATGTTTCCACATGTAAATGAGCATTAAATCCTACTTCGACCCAATTGTATGCTAAATTACGTGTCAACCGACTTAGTCTAAATTTCACATGTTAGGATTAAAACTTGGATGTTGCATTGCATGCATATAGCCGACGATATGTCGAGTACGAATAACTTCCCTAATCATTAGTAGAGGCCGCTATCGAGGCGGGCGAGATTAGGTGTTCGATCAAAAGAGCTTCCTAATACGTACCCTCACCCCTTACTCCAGATCTCCGTGAGCACCCGTGTTCATTGGCATCCACGAGAGTCATTCTAGACATAGAATGCTAAGGGTAACGATTGGTTAGTGTTCATGTCACTACTTTGTGTCTTGACATGGCACGAGGTATTCGAACGGTTCCAATTTCCCATAAAAATTGGTGGCGACTCCTTAAAAAATGCAAACGCTTGTTTTTCGACCTTCACCAAGCGCCCCCGTGGGCGGCCCGCTGTCCACAGATCCGGTGAGAACCAATAAGATAATGAGAACCACTCATAGCCCTTATATCAAACTTATGAGATGAACAGTAAAACAAACTTTCTAATTTTGTTAACGACGCACCCCCAAACTGTCAAATGTCATTCGTTTTACGAAATTGACTTTCTCTCTCTTCGACTCTTACATTATTCGACTCATTCTAGCTCTTCCTTTCTCCTTATTTCTCTACGTTCAACTGTCACAAACATTCCAATCAAACTCTTTGGCGATCTTAATCGGATCCGGGTAATTCGAGAAGGTAAACTTTCGATATTGATGATTAATTTCTACGAAATTAGGGTTTATGCCTTTTTCTCATTGTAGTACTTTTATTTGTCGATTAAATTAGACGAGTTTCGGGCTTGATCAATGTGTTAAATGATGAATTATGTTTTCGAAATTAGGGATTTCGTGAATTAGATTAGGGAAACTGAAAAATTAAGGTTGGGGAAGCTGAGAAATTGCATAAATTTGTTGAAATCATTAAATTAGGGACTGCAATTCCAGATGTTTCCCTAATTAAACAACAATTAAACCCTCATTTGTATAAACACTAATGCGTTAAGAAAATTCTCTTGACTTGTATATCTGCTGCTAATAAGTGGTGTCTTGATTTAATGTATGGATCTGGTTTTTTCTTTTTTTCTTTTACTTTGTAGAATTTCAGTTTTCCATTGGTCGTGAATCATACAATATTGCATTATGATTAGCCACTGCTTTTGCCTTTTGGATCTTTGTCAGTACAGTGATCTTGCTGAGACAGAATGAGTTTTGGTCCTGAAAAGATTTCGCCATGCGTCCTTTAATTGGCATCAAAGCATTTGCCAGTCAGGAGGTGGATCTGATAATGGGGAAGAGAACCCAAGCCTCATATGGTAGTTGTACGTTTGTTACAGAAGCTTGCATTCCACTCATTGCTTCAGGGGAATCTCCTCTTTGTGCTTATGCTTTGAGAAATTATGAGTTTTCAGCAAAAGGGGTGACTTTTTCTCTTCTCAAGAATATGTACGCTGCATTTTAAAGGTAGGTTTAGGAGTATTTACTCGAGTGAGTGGTTAGGGCTGTGTGAAATTTGAATGATGTTCCTTTTTTTTCTCTAATTTAGTCATGTTAAGCATGTGATTTTTTGTATGATTCAATTCTGTAGTGTAATTTGAACTCAAAGAAATTCATCAAAAAGAATGACTCGAGTCTTCCCTTTCTATATCAGTTGCAATATTCAAGCTCTTTGTTCTTAGAAGCTGTGTGTTTTGCTTTCCTATGTATTCATCTTTGTTGGTGATCGAGCTGCTAGCTTGCTAGTTCAGTAGTTACCATTTTGCCTTGTTTGTGATTTTTGCAGTCAAATATTCATTATCTCTAGGCGACCTTGCAAGCGTGTACATTTAATGTATTTACCGTCCTTTTTTATGTAACTATAAGCCATTTTAGTCTATCTACTACATATATTACTCATATATGAGAAACATTTTAGTGTAGTTATCTCACTATTCCCCCATCGTTTGTCCCAATAATAATGGTTAGGGTTTGGGGTGCAATAGACTTATCAATGCATGAAGTAGCCATGTAGATGCATGAAAAAACAATATATGTGCATCAAACAACCGTGTACATGCATGAAATAAGTGTGTTATATATATAGGCATGAAATAAGATTATATGTGCATAAAATAAGGTTATATGTGCATAAAATATGTTCTCCAAATTCATCTAATTACTGTTGGGCAAAGACATTCATTTTAAGTTAAACCCGTTCCCATCATAAGAGAAAGGGTGTAAATGCATGAAATAAGGTTCTATGTTCATGAAATAAGGTTCTATGTGCATGAAATAAGTGCTAAATGGGCATGAAATAAGATTATATGTGCATGAAATAAAGTTTTATGTGCATTAAAAAGTTCTTCGGTTGCATCAATTGGTTATATTATGATAATAATTACTGTTGGTTAAGGACATTAATTTTATATGTGCATGAAATAAGATTATATGTGCATGAAATAAGGTACTATGTGCATGAAATAAGGTTATATGTGCATGAAATAAAGGACATGACTGGAGAGGAGATTTAATGCATTTATTGGCCTTTTTATGTAACTACAAGGCATTTTAGTGTATCTATTACATATATTACTAATATGCGAGAAACACTTCAGTGTACTTATGTCAGTTATTTTGTACTCGTATTTGTTTAGCATATTTTAAAGGCTATTAGCTCAATGGTAGAGCAATGTGCAAATTTTGCACAAAGGTATGGGTTCGATTCCGATATAGCCTATTAGATGCATGAAAAAGCAACCTATGTGCACTAAACAACCCTGTATATGCATGAAATAAGTGTCCAATTTCCTCATCTTTTTTGCCTTTAGGTCCATGATAAGAAGTGGAAATAGGATTACCAATTACACTATTTCATTCTTAGAATAAAAGAAAGATTTGGTATTTCATAGCCAATATGGGAGTCAACCCCACATCTTGTGCATTGCACAATGCTCTCCCATTTGAGCTAATTGACTTTCAAAATAAGTAAAACATAAACATTCACAATGTAGAGAACAAGCGACAGTGACATACTAACATGGTACTGACACCCTCGGTATACGCCGTCCATTTCAGCCAGTTCTACAGCAAATAACAATCCCTTACAGAACCTACTTAAGAGAGCTTTTGTGAGTCAATGTAATTACCAGAACTAAAACAAAGTTTCAGAGATACTTATCAAGAATACCGATTTTGAAATTGATCTCATTAGACCAATCAACATGTGGAACAACAACACCATCATCACCAGGAACGAGCAAGAGATTATGTATAAGGTCTTAAAAATTAAATCATTGTTTAGTTTTAATATGGACTCTTCAAGAGTAGATGTTGTCCTCGAATTGCAGAAGGCGAGCAACAATAGCTTTCCGGAATGGGTTCAGGTTGACATGTTTTATTGAGGGTTTTCCGGATTAATGCTTCCCATATTGGAATAGGCTTGTTATCCTCTACTCTCAGTACAGTTCCAGCATCTAGAGGAATCACTTTTTGGAAATTGGTATACAAAACCCAGAGCAAAATAAAGTGAGAATCAGCAGTTAATAACAATGTAGAAGACTAGTTACAGACTAATAAAGGCATCAGCTTCAGAGGAAAGAGCGCAAGGGGAGTAAAACTAAATAGATAAGAAGGAAAAGGATAACCCTTCGATGGCTCTAAACAAGAGCCTTATAGATGATGCTTACTTAGTTGGTCGCATACTCGCATCTGTGATGAAGTATGCAAATTAACAACATTCAAGTATAGATTAATCAACTAATCAAGCCAATTAATAATCAAAACCATTGTCTAATGGTAACGAACTTGGGCGCCTAATCTTGCCTCATACAATTCTAAAATGACATTCTGTTTAGCTCGACGACACAAAAACAGACGTCCCAAAGGAAACCTTATAAAGGGCAGATAAAAAACAAAAGTATGCGACTGTAAGTCAACAATTGTAGGTAATATAAACAAGTCAAACTAATACCAGTACTCTAATCAAAAATCAAAACATATATGCAGGCAAGGTTCACAAGTTTTATTAGGCAAACTAGCTAATACACCTTTGGTCTCACATAGAAGTATAGAACGACTCAGTGGCGCAAATGAGGGAAATAGCAGTGGTCATCACTCCGTAATTTGACGATTATACAGACTCTTTTTTCAGGAAATTAAGTCCCCAATTTCATCATTTCTCCCAATTTGGGTAATTTCTAAACTCCCTGATTTCTCAATTGCCCCAATTTCAATGCACGAAACCATAATTTTGATGCACCTAAACAAAAATTAGATGCACATAAGTAATGCTTTTGACGATAATAAAGACTGTGTAATTTCATGAAATCCAGTCGCTAACTTCACGATTTCAACCAATTTAGGTAATGTATCAATTTCCGCATCCCTAATTTTCCAGTTTCCACAATCTAAATCGCGAAACCCTAATTTAACAAACATAATTCAACAATTTAGAAAGGTAATCATGAATTGAAAAATTAATCAAACCCTAAATTTTACACACATTCTAACACGATAATCAAACCCTAAATTCACTTAATTTAATCGACGATTGAAAAAATAACAAAGAGATCAAAATGTAAACCCTAATTTCACAAAAATGAATAATCAATTTCGAAACTTTACCTCGAATTAACAGGATCCATTGATCGAAAAATCGTTCAAAAGTTGATTGTCGAATAGTTTGATTGTCGAAGAATTTGAAAAGAATTTGTTAGTCGAATCGCAAGAGTGATGTTGAATGTTTTGGCAGTCGAAGAGAGAGAAAGAAAGATGAGAGATAAGCAGTTTTGTGAAAATGATGGGTGAGTGAAGGTTTGGTGGTGAGCGACGGTTTGCAACAAAATCACGTTTTATTTGGTTGATGTCGTCCGTATTATTATTATTATTATTATTATTATTATTATTATTATTATTATTATTATTATTATTATTATTATTATTATTATTATTAGTGGTTCTCATGGTTCTCATTATACTAGTGGTTCTCACCGGATCTCGACCCTATATATATATATATATATATATATATATATATATATATAGTAAAGTTCTAATGAGTCCACCATATATTTTGAGTCCCTAAGTCCTCACTACATCCCTTGGATATCCCACTAAGGATGGTTGAGATTGAAAGCAAAAAAGTATACTTAACACTAATGAGTTTCCTATACACTAATTAATCCACTTTATCTCTCTAGCTTTAATTATACATTCACTAATGGATTAATTATACACCAAAAAAATTTTTTGAGCATAATTTTTTTTTTTGGACTGAAACTTTTATACAAATGTTACTACACTTTCACTGTTTTAAAAGTGTAATTCCAACGGAAAAAAGTGTAATTTCAACGAAAAAAATTACGGTTTGACGGATTTTATTTTGAAATTTCAACGGAAAAAATTTTGAAGTTTATGAAAAATTTGTTAACATTTTTCCTGTTTCGTTTTTTTTTCATTTTTTTTTTCGAGACAAGTTTTCGACATTTTAGGATTTTACGAGTGTAATTCTAACAGCAAAAAGTGTAATTTTAAGGAATGTTTTAATTTTTTGTAATTTTATCACAACTTATTGTAATTTTAGCATTTTTCGAGTGTTTTTTTAACGACAAAAAGTGTTATTTTAGTCAAGGAAAGTGTAATTTCAGTCCAATGAGAGTGTTATTTTAGTCTAGGAAAGTATTTTTTTAGTCCAGACAAATGTAATTTCAGTCCAGAAAAGTATAATTTCAGTCCACTGAGAATGTAATTTTAGTCCATTGAGAGTGTAACATTAGTCCAATGAGAATATGAGAATATGACCAAGTCCATTGAGAGTGTAACATTAGTCCAATAAAAAAAAGTGTAATTTTAACAGAAAAAAGTGTAATTCTAACAGAAAAAAGTATAATTCTAACAACAAAAAGTGTAATTCTAATAAAAAGTGTAATTCTAACAAAAAAAAAGTGTAATTCTAACAGAAAAAAGTGTAATTCTAACAGAAAAAAGTGTAATTCTAACAACAAAAAGTGTAATTTTAGCAGAAAAAAGTGTTATTCTAGCAAAAAAAAAGTATAATTTTAACAGCAAAAAGTGTAATTTTAATGAAGAAAAGTGTAATTTTAACAAAAAAAAGTGTAATTCTAACAGAAAAAAGTGTAATTTTAGCCGAAAAAAGTGTTATTCTAGCAGAAAAAAGTATAATTTTAACAGAAAAAAGTGTAATTTTAATGGAGACAAGAGTAATTTTAACAGAAAAAAAGTGTAATTTTAACACAAAAAAGTGTACTTCTAACAACAAAAAGTGTAATTTTAGCCGAAAAAAGTGTTATTCTAACAGAAAAAAGTATAATTTTAACAGAAAAAAGTGTAATTTTAATGGAGAAAAGTGTAATTTTAATAGAAATAAGTATAACTTTAACTTTAATATATATAAGTGTAATTTTAATAGAGAAATGTGTAACTTTAATAGAAAAAAATGTAACTTTAATAAAGATAATTATAATTTTAATAGATCTATGTCTAAAAAAATAACAAGACGATAAAATGAGAACAAAAAATGAGAAGAGCAAAACAAAATTCTGAAAAAACCAAAAAAAAAGTGAAAATGATAAGAACAAAACACAATAAAATGAGAAGAACAAAAAAAAAGAGTGAAAATGAGAATAACAAATAACAACAACAAAAAGTAAAATAAGAACAAATAACAACAACAAAAACTACAACCACACAAAAAAAAAAAAAAAAAAAAAAAAAATATTAAAACAAACACAACAACGACAAACACATGACAACAACACCAACAATTAAAAAAAAAAAAAAGCAAACAAAACTACAACGACAAACAATGACAACAACACCAACAATTACAAACACCAAAAAACGACAAGAACACAACCCGTGAGCGGCAGTGCGGCGTGAGGCGGGTGGCTGCGTGAGGTCGAGGGTCAGATGTGGCGGTGGTGTGCGTGAGGTTGAGGGTCGCTGGTGGTGGTGGTTGCGTGGTTGTGCGTGGTTGTGGTGGGAGTGTCGTGGGTGTGGTATGGTGGCTGTGGTGTGGGTGTCGTGGGTGGTGGTGGTGGCGTCAGGTAAGGTGGTGTCGAGTGAGGGCTGGGTTGTTATTGTCGGCCGACGGTGGTGGCGGCGTCAGATGGTGGTGGTGTCGGGAATGGTGGTGTCGGGTGAAGGGGTGGGTTGGTGAGGAAAAGAGGGGGAATTTTTTTTGAATTTGTAGGTTTTGAATTTATTGGGTTTTTGAATTTATTAGGTTTTTGATAGAGAAGGTGAATGAATTGTGTGAGATGAGAGATAAATGGGTGTAATAATAAATTATATATAGTGAAATTAGTGATAATTAGGGTGGATTAGTTAAGGTAGTGAGAGAGAGTGTTTATTTAGCTAATTAATCACTTTTTTTTGCTTCCAATCTCAACCCTCCATCTTCCTCATCCATTGGCCCTAAATGGGACTTATGGACTCACACCTTAAAGGTGGACTTATAAGATCTCAACACTATATATATATATATATACATACATATATATATATATATATACATACATATATATATATATATATATATACATATATATATATATATATATATATATATATATATATATATATATATATATATATATATATTATAGAACTAGGATCTCATAGTTCCACATTTTAGTATTGAGTCCATAAGTCCTCTTAGAGGCCCTTGGATCTTGACACTACCACAGATATAGGGGATAACAATGGTTTATATCCGTTGTTGTTACAAAATACCCGTTGTGAAAATAGTGAGTGGGAAGGTAATAACAACGGTTTTATGTAATAAACTCGATGTTGATACTAATGTGTGCGTTTAATAGTTTATTGGAGGGAAATTAATAACAACGTTTTTGTAAATATTAACCGTTGTTATTGATATTTTTTTTAAAACTACAATTTCATTGCATTTCTTTCCAAAACCTGCATCAATAATTTAAGAAAGAAGAAGAAAAGAAGAAGAAAGAAATAACCACAAAGAAGAAAGATACAACAACATCAACTATATGTTGTACAAACTAGCACTTGTGTTATACCTAGATCAAATCAACGGTTTCAACTCAATATAAATTTCGACGAACTAGTAAGGGTGATGCAATTTCTTTCGCTGCTTGATGTGCCAGGGTTGGCATATTCCGAAACATCTCATTTACTTGTTTGTTTTGAATAACATTGAGTGGATTAAGATGAGCGTGTTGCAATAAATTTTTTCGTTGGTGAACATGCATGATAAATATGGCTGCCTCATTATCCGTCATAAAGCACGTGCATCATTGATAAATTAGTTTACCATTCTTACGCATTATCCTCACGCCATTGACATCATTGCCACGTAAAGTTTGGAGGTACGCCAATAGAACACGAGGTGGATTCGGATAGAAAAGAAACAACTTAGCCTAAGATTTACATACCATGACCATGTTTGCCTTATCCGAACAGCTATTAAGAAGGTTGAAGATTTTTGAACTGAGATTTGGATCAGTTAAAACATCATATTGGCATTGGTTGCAGGAAGAGTTCTCTATCTATATCCAGATTATTGATTACCCAGCCGTTCCACCAATTTTCCATATTTTCTTGTATGCATAATGGTAGAAATGAGATTTGAATCAGTTATTGCATCGATTCCAACACACGAAATAAAATAATTGCCATTATTTTATGAAGATTAGATTTTATTTACATGTTAAGTAGGTAACATGTTACTTAATGACAATTAAATAAGTTAATTACATAATACTCCCTCCTATTCTAAATAACTCTCCCTATTTCCTTTTCCGTCAATTCACAATACTCTCCCTATTTCCTTATTTGGCAAACTTTTATACTTATTTTAATCATCTCACCCCACAACAATACCCCACAATACTCATACTTTATCTTATTTTAATCACTTTACCCTACAACAATACTTATTTTAATCATCTTATCTCACAACAATACTTATTTTAATCACACAATAACTTCTCTCTCTCTAATCTCCTACCCCACTACAATACTTTACCATATAATACTCCCCACCCTTAATTCTCGTGCCCTCCATGAAAGGGGAGGGTTATTAAGAATAGGAGGGAGTAGAAAATTTTCACAATGACAATAAAAGCTTCAAATTTAAAGAAGAACTTGCTAATTAACAATCTAATTTACAAACGACTATAAACTGTAGAAAATTTATGTCGGCTAAATGTCAACAATATCCGAGCATAAAACTCATCAACAACAACATTTTTTTTTGGGAAAAAGTAAGCCTTTCATTGAAATACTTACTCATATAACCATCTCAGGATCGGGGACGTTTTTTTTTGGGTGGCAAAGTTTCTTCGTTAACCCAAATACCTTCACCATGCTCATCACCCATATAGATGCTTGGAGTGTTATCATCGTCAACATTTGATATCTTACGGTGATTCGATCCCTCAAATACGACATCTTAATCATCATCATCACCACTATTGGGTGCATACCATCTACTTCTTATAGATAGTACAACATACCACTTCTTATCCATAGGATCGATGACATAAAAAACTTGTTTAGCTTGTGATGCCATTATGAATGGATCATCCTTATTTCCAACCTTATCAAGATTCACCAACGTAAATCCCATATTATCCTTTCGGACACCATTGTTGTTATCTACCCACTTACATCGAAATACAGGTATTTTGAAATCAATGTAATCTAATTTCAATATTTCTTGAATTACACCATAATATTGCATTTTTCCCCAAATAGGATGTTTATCTTTTGAACTAGCAAAGTACATCACCCCAAATTCAGAACAAACAGCACTATTTTGCATTGTGCTTAACTCTTCAACTCAAATTCAGTACATAGCCTTTCGTATTCCGCACCTATCCCCTTATCATCGTCTTCTTCAAAACTATCCTCTTCCTCTAATGATTCCCTATGAAAAATCCATGGGTATATGATCGAGTAAAACTGAACTTTTCTAAATGAATTTTAATGTCCGGAAAGGCCATATACCTAATATTACCACATCTTTCACAAGGGCATGGAATGCTAGATGAACCTTTCAAATTTTTCAAAACGAATTCATAAAATTAAGTTAAACCATCCTTATAGTTGGGGTCACTCTTATTTGGATCAGTCATCCAAGTTCGAACCATATATCTACATTCATAAGATAACTAAAATAAACCTAAAATCGTATCTAAATAAAGAGAAAGAACAGACAAACGTAGGCTAAAGAAAGACATGCATAGACGATGAGAAAGAGACAACGACAACAGTGACGGAGATGACAGAGGAAAAACAAACAACTATTGAGGAAAAACAAACAAAAACAACTATTGAATTATACCCATCAAACAAATAATCAGCAACATCAAACAAACCAAAACAAAAATATAAAATATTTAGAGATATACCTGATGATAAAGAGAAAGAGACGATGAAAAAGCGACGACGAAAATGACGACAATAGTGATGGAGATGACAGAGCGACGACGATGGAGAGTATTGATGGCGAGGGAGTGTGTCGACGGTGAGGGAGAGTGTGCGGTTGTTTGTGTGTTTGTGTGGTATTCTGGTGTTTGTTTTTGTTTTTCTATATACTGAATGTATTGACAACGATTTTGTATATTATTAACCGTTATTGACAACGGTTCTAACAAAGAAACCGTTGTTATTTCATTATTGACAACGGTTTTAGTTATATATCCGTTGTTATTAGTATTGACAACGGTTGCATAAATTAACCGTTTTTATTATTTTTCACTGATTTGCGCCAGAATAAAATAACAACATTATCCCCTATTTACTAAATGAATAGGCTATTCTACGTTTTTTTCCCGCCTAAACTATTAACTTCTAATTAGGCTTTTAGTTTTTCCATTCTACTATGGGCCAAAGTCTAACATAAAAAATGATTGCCAAAAAACAAAATATAACAAGGCCAAATATGTGATAATAAAGGAAGATTTAGGGGGAGAAATGTTTACTAAATGAATAGATCTGTCTTAGCATGAGTATATAGACATAATGAAAATACAAAAAATATCGTCTTATATCACGTGATCTAAACTAAGAAATAAAACAATAATTTATAGACGTAACACATTCAAGATTAGTAAATATTAATCAAGCTCTTAGCAAATTTACTGATAAGATTACTTAAAATCCCCTATCTACTAAAAGAATAGGTGGAACTCTAAATTTTCCCGCCTAAAATTTTAGAATCTAAAATTGAGTTATTATAAATGGGTATAATCTTTTAATTAGATATATTCATAAATTGAAATGCTCACAATCTGCAAGATTTGCCTCCACGAGTTTTATAATAAAAAATTCATTGAATTTCTATGAAAATATAAGAAATTGCGGATCAAAATTACAAAATAAATAAAATATTTTAAAATAAAATGATTATGAAAAATGATCTCATTAAAATAGACATTTCTAACCCTACTCAATTCTCTTGATTACTTTTTCACTATTGAGTTTTTTTTTCAAATCAAAATATACAGATGACGAACACATAAAAATTTAATGAATTGTCAAAAATTAATGAATTGTAAAGTTATAAACTAATAAGTAAAACTTCATATATATCGTGCATAAATTGCACGAGGTCTATACTAATAATACATTAAAATGTGAAACCTCTATATATACCACGCATTGCGCGGGATCTAAACTAGTTACATATTATGTGTTAAACCGTTGTTATTACTTCATAATGACAACGGTTCTTATTTACGAAATTGTTATTATAAGTAATTACAACGGTTCTTTGTCTTGTAACCATTGTTACTACTTCTCACTAAATTCCGCAAAAATAAAGTAATCCCATTAACAACGATATTACGTTTTTGCGTTAATATGCGTTGTACAAGGGGCGTTGTTGTTGCCTATATTTGTAGTAGTGTGAGATTTAGTGAATGGTTGAGATTAAACACAAAAATAATGTTTAATTTCACACACACACACACTCTCTCTCTCTCTCTCTCTCTCTCTCTCTCTCTCTCTCTCTCTCTCTCTCTCTCTCTCTCTCTCTCTCTCTCTCTATATATATATATATATATATATATATATATATATATATATATATATATATATATATATATCATATCCACCACCCTAACACTCTATTTACTAAATGAATAGGTGAAACTCCCATTTTTTCCGCCTAAAAAATATTTTTAGCATATAATGAGTTATAAATGGGCATAATTTTGACATATAAATATTTACAAGATTTAATATATTACATTCCCTACAAATTTATCTCCGGTCTTTATGATACAGAAATTCTTTTTTTTTTTCCTTTAAATAAGTTTACGACAAAAAATTTATTGACATTTTATGATAAGAAGTTCAGCTAAATATATGTCCACCGGCTTAGTTTAAAATCTGTAACGGGGTCTAAACAAATTACGTCATTATAATTTGGACCACATAAACACACTCGGAGATGATACGGTTACACTCAGTGTATATAATCTTTTATACATCACTAATAAAATTTTGACATGTGGAACAATTTAATATTACTAATAGAGGCGACATGTGGAAGAATCTCTCTTCTACTAAAAGAATAAGAGCTCTCTAATTTTTTTCTGCCTAAGTGAAATGTTCAATGATTGGTCCTTGCTCCGCACATTATATCATATTGATAATACCGCCTAAGTGAAATGCTTTATGATTGGTCATCACTCCTCACATTATATCATATTAATTATATACCATAAATAGGAGATACTACTACTAATTTTTAATTTGTAAACACACATTAATGAGATATTTTAATTTTGTTATACATGTGGTACTGCATTAATAATACGTATGATATGAAACAAACTATTATGCACAAATTTTTTTTCTCATAATTCTATTTTCCTGTCTTTTGATACAAATGTACTACAAGTTGACTATCTTCTTTTGCCAATTTTCTAATTTTATTGTATAATTAAGTCGTTACTTGAGGTTATTATTTTGGTTAATGTAATCATTTAATATTATTATACGTAATAGTGAAGTAATTTATATAGTTAGGTACAGTTAAAATGTCAATCTTATCTAATATAAAAACTATCTAATTTTCTCTATTATATCGCTTAAGCATGTTACCAAGCTATAATATTTAATGTCTTTGTAACTTATTATCTAAAATACCGCGCATTTGCGCGAGATCTACACTAATTAATCACTAACCCATTAACCCACCTTAATTAATCACTCACTTTCTCCCATTCCTCTCATTTCTCACAGCCCCCTCTTTCTATACTACTTCTCGCTCTTTTCACAACTCATTCTTCTCAATTCAAAAACCTCAAAAAAAAAAAAACCAAAGAATCACCCCCGTCTCTACCCCACTACCGCCACTAACCTACACACCACCCCACAACAACAATGCAGCCACGATGACAACAACAACACCGGCCAGCACTCACAACACCACCGCGACATTCCAGATCTGAGGTGAGGGGGTGTTTTTCGTGCATGGACGTGGTTGTTTGAGCACCTTCAACAGCCCAACCACCACATTTGCCCACCCTCCAGAACAACTCACACACATACTCCTCTTTTCTCGCCATGACAACCACCGACGACCAAACTCAACTCCGACATCACCAGCCCACCCGAAACCACCCGTCACCATCACCCACCACCACATAGGGACGGTTCCGAAGGGGGTGCATGGGATTCACCTGTATCCCCTTTGTTCAGAAATATGTAGAAGTTTGTTTTAATAAGGAACATCAAATGTTTAGTGGCCCGATGGTTGGATACTTAATTTTCAATCTGATGGTCTTGAGTTAGACCCCTATAATTGTCATTTTTTCACTTTTTATCTCATTTAGTTATAAATTGTGTCTGTAATGCTATTTAATGTCTAGTTTTAGTGTTAGTTATAAATTCGTTCTATTGTCTTTTATCAATTTTTATAAAAAATTTAAGTTAAGGAAATCAAGAGTTAAAGTTGGTTGTAGTGTTAATGTTTTGACTTTTTTTTCACTTTTATCTCATTTAGTTATAAATTGTGTCTGTAATGCTATTTAATGCCTAGTTTTAGTGTTAGTTATAAATTCGTTCTATTGTCTTTTATCAATTTTTATAAAAAATTTAAGTTAAGGAAATCAAGAGTTAAAGTTGGTTGTAGTGTTAATGTCTCGACTTTCCAATATCCTCGTATTTATTCAGTTACGATAAAATATTATGTACTCAAATGTCTTTTGCGTTTAACATAAAGAAAAATATCATATTATTAGACTACTCGAATTATTTGGATCCAATTTTATTTTAATTTAATGTTTTACTTTATTCTTGCGAATTATTTTGTTTAAATTTTAGTTCCCGACTTTCCGTCGCCGATATCATTGTTAAACTTGCATCCCCTATAATCAAATCCTAAAATCGTCCCTGCCACCACAACACCTCACGACAGCAATAGCAACAACAACAGCGAGTACCTTCCACTCTATTTTTGCCGCAATTTTTAGATCCACCACCACACACCATCCTTTCCGGCTTAGATCTCGGTTTTTTTTTTTAATTTCATATTTCTTTTTTTTTTTAAAAAAAATTGATCTTGGTTGTTGTTATGGTGGTGGTGGTCGAAAAAATGCTGGTGGTGGTAGATGGAAGTGAAAGTAATGGTGGTTGGGGGTCAAGATCTGAAAAAACATAAGAAAAACAAGATTTTATTTTTAATTTCTGATTTCTTTTTATTTTTGTGTATTTTTTTGTTTTTTGTTTTTTTTGTATTTTTTTACTTTTTTTGGTTTTTTAGATTTACTTTAGTTTTTTTTTTCTTTTTTATCTTTTCAGATCTCTTTTGTTTTATATTTCAAATATCGTTTTGTTTTATATTTTTTAAAATCTCGTATTGTTTAAATTTGTCTTGTTATATATATTTTCAGATCTAGTGTTTTTATGTGTAATCTTAGATCTACTAAATTATATATATCGTCTTAGACCTACAAAATTTTCACATTGTGCTATTTCAATGACATTATGTGCAATTTTATTACACGTTTTGTGTAATTTTAATGACATTATGTATAACTTCAATCCCCATTATGCGCAATTTCAGTGGCACTATGTGCAACTTTAATCTCGTCTTGTTATTATGTTGGATTCAAATTTGAATTTAAATTTGGACTAAAGTTACACGATTTTGGACTTAAGTTACACAAATTTTAACTAAAATTACACAAATTTGAACTAAAGTTACACAATTATTATACATAAAAGGACTAAAATTATAGTAGGGCTAGAAGTTACACTCGTAAACAGACTAAACACTAAAGTTGCACTTTAAAAAATACTAAAATGTCGTAAACTTGACTTAAAATTACAAAAAGTCAAAAAAATATCCGTCATAATTACTTTTTAATTTAAAGTTATACTTTTTAGGATTAAAGTTGCACTCGTAAAAGACCGAATTTACACTCGTAAAATTTAGAAATGTTTTATTATTAAAGATTATTTAATGGGAATACTCCAAACTATTACGCTCCGTCTCAAATTACTCCAAACTTAAATTTAACTAACATTATACCAAACTATTACACCCCTCATATTTTAATAGAATAGGTGGAAGGACTACCTGTTTAATCGGTTCCCTTTCTTATAACCCTTCTTTTTTCAAACTCTAAACTGTGTAAACACCTCCTATTTTCACAAATTCTCATATAGACGAACACTATCCGTCTATAGCTATAGACGGATAGTGTCCCCTTACAAATAAAAGTGGGTAGTGCAAGTGGGTGAGAAATGAATACCTCCATTTGCCCTCCCACTTTAATTTTGTGAGAGGGTCACTATCTGTTTATAGCTATAGGTGGCCGTCTATAATGAGACGGACTGATTTTCAATTACCCTACTTCTCAAAGTCGCCATTAAAGGATCTTCGAAAAGTCCGAAGCTTCGCCATTGATGATCATATAATGAAATAGGGTGGTATAAAACGTAGCTAGGAAAGGAAAGGGTTGATAATGCACATAAAATAGCATAATTACAATCCATCCGACACCAACCCAAGTTAAAAAATTAAAGAAATTTACTTAAAAATATTCAATATAAATAAACCATATGGAAGCATACCCTGAAAAAAAAATTGCTAGATCTAAAGTGAGACCACTAATACTTAAAGGATTTGGAATTTTCTGAAAAAAGATTAAGACTCTGAAAGAAATTGAGTGAAATAAAAGGTCAAACTGTAAAACAAAATGGTATTTTTGGTTAATTATATAGAAAACTATACCACCTTTATTTATCTGAGAGCCTTTAACTAGACTTTCCTAGATAAATAGGACTGTTACCATCTCGGTTTCCTGAGATAGTGAATAACAAAGTCCAACTCACCAAAGTACTTTAGTTAGAACTTTAGCGATTACATATTATTACAATTTATTCAAACTAGACATAACATAAAATTGGTACAACTCGCAGCAGAAATAAATAAGTTTTTAAATAATCTATGTGGTCTAGACTTCTAGGTAAACTGGCCAAGTCCTCACGCATCCCAAAGCTCTCAAGTCAGCTAATCTTTTAGTACCTGTCAAATCCGCTCCCATTATGGTTCATCACATGTGTTCACGAATACACGGTCAACCATGAGGGTGAGTAGGAATAGCCAAACAACAAAAATAAATGAATACAAGAACAATATTAAATGAAAATGCAATGCATGCTCTTGATCCATCCTCCGAAGCTCCCGTTCATCTCGCTAATCCCCGGCCGAGGTAATCTCAATAACATCCCAGAGACAAGTCCTGCAGAACCAGCCTGGGGATACCAATGCAAATGCTCATGATATAAAATGCAAACAATTGAGCTATACAACATTCTTACCATCTCAGACACGAGGCTGAGGAAACCAATAGTTTAATTCATCTCACACACGAGCTGAGGTAGCCAATAATCAAATCATCTCAGTCACGAGCTGAGGTAGTCATAAATCAAATCATCTTAATACAACCGACCAGCAATCATATATCATCTATCACAATTCCAAATAATTCAACCAACACAATCAGATAATATCATTCAAGTAAACATTAAAGTGATTGAGTAGCTATCCTACCTGGAAAACAACTCCAAATAAGCAGCTCAAAGCGATCCAAATAATTAAAGCAATCCGAACCCGATTATAATTCCTTCACAAATCGTCACCTAACATAAATATTATATTTTTCCATCAATTATTAATTATTACCTTCCATTATTATTTCCTAATTTATAAATTATATTCATTAATCAAATTAATTATTTATTATTATTATTATTAAAGGTTTACGATATTAAAATTCTAACTCAATTACAAACGCGAGTCACCCAAAGCAAAACCCGTCTTAAAATAAACAAGTCAACCCACACCCAAACCCCAAAAGCACGTGAAACCAACACTCACAACCATGTATACGGCCTTCCTTTAACCCTTTTTTCCCGGCACCGCCGACCACCAATGACTCCACCACCGCTTGCCATCTCAAGACCGCAACATGACGCATCCCGACAACCACCAACCACCCCTTGAACCGTCCTAACCAGGCCACAAAACCACGCCCTAAACAGACCACCAAAAACCCGACACAACTCGAACACAATATTCACATACACCACCCTACCACCACCGTGACACTTTGTGGCCACCACCTTGGTCTCCCTTAACCGACGGTGGTCCCATCACTGGCCACGACCCTTCACGGCAACCCACAAGCACCCAAAAAAAACACACGACCCATATAAAAGACAACACGCTGCAACCACCACCATCCGGCACCCACCGTATCAACCACCACAACTCACCACCCCATTACCACCAGTATGACCGCCTACCACAGACCAGAGCAACCACTCAGGTCCCACGTTTATTCGCCAGACATACAAGTCACAATTCCCGTCTTAAATCCACGATGACCCCCCTTTAGACACCAATTCTGCCACCCACGGTGGTCGACAAAGGCCACGACTAGCATCACCACGGTCAAAGGAAACTATTGAGGATAACGGCACTGTCCACGGTGGTCCATACGGTGTTTAAACAATAATTTAATTGAATACGACGATATAAATATAAATTAAGACGGTCTTTACCTTTTATCGCTAATTGCTCCTTCTGTCTCTTAAATCTATTTCTTCTTTGTGAATTATTTTTCAGAAATCTTAGTATTTATAGTCTAGGTTTAGAGAGTATATGAGACCAATTAGGAAACTATTGTCTTATTCTGATTATTATTAGGAATTACCATATTATTATTATAATTATTATATTATTATTAAATCCCGCTTTAAATCTCGACTATTACTCATACTAGGCTTAATATAATCAGCCCATTAATCCATATTACACGGACCAAGGCTTAATTGACTTTAAGTCCAAATCCCGACCTTCTTACTTACTTTATTATTTAATTAACGTCTTATTTGCAATTTATTATTAGGAATACCATTAATTAATTATTTAAATTATATAAATTATTCTCATAAATTATTATTAAATTACGGAGTATTACAAAAACGATTAATGTTTGATGATTACTGAAGCAAAGGAACAAGGTAAATACTGAAAAAGAGGGAACTCTGATTAAGAGAGATAAAGGGCGGGACCGCGAGAAAGAAAGATGAAAGAAAAGTAGGAAGACGCAGTAGAATGGAGTAAACCCCATCTCACATGGTTTGCAAGGAGGCCTACACGGCTAGGCATACTCTAATATGATTGAGCAAAAGAGAAATTAAAGAGAGTCAGAGAGAAAAAATACACACAAAAATGGTGCAATAATTTTCAGACATTCATGACACTTTGAGGAAGATAAAGCAAAATTAAAAGGAGGAAACTGAGACCAACAATGAAATTAACCTGCTACTTCAGGTTAACAAAAATACAATTGTAATCGATTCTATTAAAAGATGAAGAGTATAAATATATAATAGTTGGTTATAATGCTAGTTAAATTGAAGTTTGGAGTAATTTGAGAAGGTCTCTAATAGTTCGGAGTATTCTCATTAATTAACCCTATTACTAAAGTTACACTCGTAAAATTCTAAAGCTACACTATAAAATACTAAAATGTCGTAAACTTGCCTTGAAATTACAAAAATACATTTTAGTTTAAAGTTATACAATTTAGTATTCAAGTTTCACTTGTAAAACACTAAAGTTACACTAATTATCATTAAAGTTACACTCGTAAAAGTGTCGTAAAGTTTATAAAAAGTTAGAAGCATAAGAAGACAAAGGTTAGTGTTAAGTGGCTAGGATAATAGATTAGTGCATATGTAGTGTAATTAAGTCTAGAGAGAGAAAATGCAATTAATTAGTGTTAAGTTTGTTTTTTGTATTTCAATCTCAATCATTCATCTGCAAGATCCAATGGCTTGGATGAGAACTTATGGATTCAAAGAGAACCGTGACTCAATATATATACCCCCTAGACATGGCAAATGGGCCAACTGGACCGGGTTCGGGTTAGGTCAATTTTAGGTTTGCTGGCTTCGGGTCTAGGTCGATGGTAAGGGCCGGGTTATTTCGGGTTCAGATGATTTTCGGATCTAGTTTTTGAATAAGACTAGTTCGGTTTCCTGCCCTCTTCAACTTCTCTCTATAATTATCTCTGTTCTTTATTTGCAAAAGCCCGAAAATTATTTAGAGTCGGCAAACAATAATAATTGAGTCAATAAGTAGAAATAAACTGTCTTGATTCATTTCCATATTTAACGCATAAGTGACTTATTTTTTTGGAGATAAGATCCAAAATTTCTATTAATGCTAATACAAAATCGGAAAGTAATTGCAAGGAAATGAAGTAAATTAAATGTGTTACTAATGTCTCTGGTGATTAATAAGACAAGGAATTGTGATTTTTCTTAAAAACTTTTGCGGATAAAAAATTGATGTTTTAAGTGGTTGTTCAAGGAACGTCCTTTACTCCTAAACAAATTATTCAGCCCTGAAAAAATGTTTTCACCACAAAGAATGTTGATTGAGAACTTGGTAGTCCTTGGACTTTTATTTTCATTACTAACCATTCATGAAACAAAAGCAAACAAATTATCTAAAGAGGAAGAAATGGATTTTGTTAAACAATACCGTCTTCTTCAAAAGCCAAGCATCAAGATGATACAGGTTATTATTATCAGTAATCCCCCTTTACTTTGCAGTAAAATACTCTGATGTTTTCTCTCTTTTTTTCTTTTGATAAATTTGATAATTTCGTTGCACCCTTTATCTATACACAATTTTTTATACAAAGCGTCTTGTTTGTGACGGGCTAATCCCGTCACAAGCTGAAGACCTCTCACAAAAAAGAGAGGGGATAAGGTGGGGCACCCCATGTGCTTCCACACTCACCTCTCATGGGTATTTTGTGAGAGGAAATGCTATCCGTCACAAACTTGTGACGGATATCGCCGTCTTCAATAAGATTTTGTGTTTTTTATAAGGTTGTCTTGTATAAGAGGTGGTGTAAGAGCATCTCCAATGGTAAGCAACAACCATACTAGCTTAATTTTTCACATAAACTTTTTAAGCTACAACACTTTAAGCTAAAAACTCTCCCAATAGTTAAACTACTAAAGTTGTTGACTTGTTGCTTAGATAGACTTCCTGACTTACATACATCTATTTAATTGTTATACTCCCTCCATTCAACAATTATCACCCCATTTCTCCATTATATGTGAGAGGTATTATATTGAAATGGGGTGATAATTGTTGAATGGAGGGAGTACATCTTTTTGTGGGTCCATTTGAGCTACTAGCTTCATGGAGCTAATAACTCAATTTAAGATCACAAAATCTCATTATAGACGGCAACTATCCGTATATAATTAAAGACGGACAAGTCACATACCACATTACAAATAAGACAAACAACAATTTGCGTGGTGGGGCCCAAAAATGTCACCACTTTAAGGGTATTTGACCCGTCTCTTGCTATAGACGGATATATCCGTCTATAGCAAGACTTGCTGATTTAAGATAGTCCATGTGGAGGACTCCAATAGTTAAGCAAGTAGCTTAAAAAAAAAATTCAAGCAAATCCTTTTACTTAACCATTGGAAATGCTCTAAACGTGTAAAACAAATTCATTTAAATTAATATGATTATAGTGTAAATTTTATTTTACACATTTTACGCTAAAATAGCCTTACACGAGACTACCTGATGTGGTAAATTAAGGGAGCTGCTTTTTGTCGCCTGCGTTTTACTTATGTCGCCTAAATTTTGGCATAATTATTCCAATTCTACCCATCCTTATATTTTTTGCTCTCATATTAAATCTTACAAATGTTTTTTTCAATTCATAAACATAACTAATAACTAAGATAAAATGAATCATAAACAATGACAATATAAACAAGATGAAACGAGGTAACTTAATCGGATTCATCCGCTTTATATATTTTTTGATGCTATTTATACATTTGTTTTAAAATACTGATTCCTACATTTAATTTAATTAGAGGACGTAGGTTTCGACGACTAAACATATATCGATGAATTTTGGGACTGGGCAAGGTAGAGGTAGTTTGGAAGTTGTCGCTGTTATACGACGTTCTTGGAGAAGGTGTCGTGTGATATGCACAACACGGCCACAGGCTGTTCGTGTGTTCCACAAGACACAACCACGGTGGTTTCGTATGTTTCACATGACCTAGCCACGGTTGTCTCATGTGCTCCACACGACAAAGCCACGGTGGTCTCGTGTGTTCCACAAAACACAGCCACGGTGGTCTCGTGTCTCATGTGTTCCGCACGACATTTATATTTCTTCTACACGCCCCGCATACTTATCTTTGAGTATGGATCATCTCCATTTCCTTTTCTCTCCATTTCCTTCCATTTCTTCTAATACAACAATATTAAATCATTTTTTATCCTCCAACTCATCAAACAATCAACCGTTGGATCGTTTCAAAATGGTTTCTTAAACGTTAATAAGAAATGGAAGGAAATGGAGAGAGGCATAAATGGAAAGAATCCCAATTGCTTATCTTCATATCTAGCTAAAAATTGTCATTCCCAAAATGTTTGATTGATTGGTATATTAGTATCTCCTTTTTCATATCTAATTATAGTAAATGGACGTAATTAATTGATTTATTGGTTGTATCAAATCAAAGATTGTTCATGTTCAGCATTAACGATTTCTAAAATACGATTAGCGACATGTTATTCACAATGTACCCAAATTGCTGATCAACATAGCTAATTCATGATTATCCGTCAAGATTAAGAACTAAGCTAGGTTAAAGGTAATAGAAAATAAATATAATTGTTGGACCTCAATCATCACCTTAATGTTTTGGTTGAAATAGTTCATTTATTATGGTATCAGAGTCAGTGTGACCAGAGGTCACGGGTTCGAATCCTGACAACCCCAATAACTCACAAAGTGGAAATTCAGCACATGGTATGAGGGGGCCTGTGCACTAACCACTGTTCGAGCCTAATGGGCACTCTGCACATGGTATGAATGGTTCATCTATTAAAAGGTAAGATGGGGAATGCAAGGGGTTTAAAATTAAAGATGATAGGGGTTTTTGAATAAGGGTACTATAGTCATTTAGTCAGGCTATATTACTATGAGGTAACCCTTCATTTTCAATTATTACATAAAATAAACATACTCTCTTACATTGTACTCCCTCCTACTCTAGATAACTCTCTCTATTTATGAGTGACCCGACAATTAAGAGTGTTTGAATTAAATAAAGTAAAGTATTGAGGTAGGGTGAGATAATTGGAGAGATGGAAGGTATTGTTGGGTGAGTCGTGAAGTGACTAAAATAACAACATTGTGGGGGTGAGGTGATTAAAATAAGATAAAGTATGTGTAACTTAGATAACTCTCTCTTTCTCTACTCCATCTCTCCACTCCGGAATCTTAGAATCAAGAGCCTGCGTCCTGCGAATATCATCATAAAGATCTAGCATCCCCTTTTTGTATAACATATATCCCCATCTTACCCACCTCATCTCTCAATCTCATCAAAGACATAGTTGTGCATAGAGAATGCACACTCTTCCTGCTCAACGCATCAGCAACCACGCTTGTTTTCCCTTCATGGTCTGTCATATCCATGTCGTAATCCCCGATAAGATCCATCCACCTCCTCTACCTAATGTTCACCCCCTTTTGAGTAAAGATGTACTTTAAAACTCTTGTGATCTGAAAACATCTTAAAAGTTGCCCCATAAAGATAGTGCCTCCAAATCTTGAGAGCAAACACAACTGCACCCAACTCTAGATCATGTGTCGATAGTTCTATTCATAAGGCTTCAATTGCATAGAAGCATAGGCAATGACTTTCCCGTTCTACATCAACATACAACCCAATCCATTCTTTGAAACATCTGTATATACCTCAAAGTTCTCACACCCTTCAGGTAAATCTAAGACTGGAGTTGTGGTCAAACGCTCCTTCGATGTTTGGAACGTCGTCTCACAACTTTCATCCCATCGAAACCTGTTCTCTTTTCTCATCAACGCTGTTATAGGTCTGGCGATCTTTGAAAAGTCTTTCACGAATCGACGATAGTACCCTGTCAAACCCAAGAACTCCTGATCTCTGCCACATTCTTCGGTACTTCCCACTTAGACATCGCTTCTATCTTGGTAGGATCCACATATACACCCTCTTTAGAAATCACATGCCCAACTTCCTCGAGCTAGAACTCACACTTAAACAACTTTTCATACAGTTGGTTATCGCGCAGAGTTTGCAACACCAACCTCAAGTTCTCCTCATGCTCCTCCTTAGTCTTGGAATAGACTAAGATATCATCTATGAACACCACCACAAACCGATCCAAAAAATAACTGAAGACCCGGTTCATCAAATCCGTAAACACTGTTGGTGCATTAGACAACCCAAACGGCATCACCACATACTCATAGTGACCATACCTCGATCGAAAAGTTATCTTCGGTATGTCTTCATTCCAAATCCTCACTTGATGGTAACCTGATTTCAAATCAATCTTTGAAAAGACTCCAGCTCCACTCAACTGGTCAAACAGATCATCTATCATTGGCAAAGGATACTTGTTCTTCACTGTATCACTGTCCAGCTCCCTGTAGTCGATACACAACCTCAAGCTCCCATCTTTCTTCTTCACAAACAGAACTAGTGCTCCCTACAGCGATACACTAGTTTAATGTATCCTTTATCTATCAAATCATCCAGCTGCTTTTTCAGCTATGCTAACTCTTTAGGACCCATACAGTATGCGACCTAAGAGATCGGTCCCATCCCTGGTTTCAATTCTACACTAAAATCTATATCCCTCTTTGAAGGAAAACATGGTATCTCCTCCGGAAAAACATCTGGAACCCCCCCCCCCTCCCCGCCACTGGTATCTCAACAGCTGTCGGCGCAGCCATACTATGATTTTTTACATGGTATAGAATCAAAGGACATCCCTTCCTCAGATAAGACTTCAAGGTCACCGCTGCAATCACTTTGACTTTGGGTTTGACAACAAACTAACGATAAGACACACTAACTCCCTTAGGACCTCTCAAAGAGACTTTATTTTGGTAACAATCTATTTTGGCCTTGTACTTACCAAACCAATCCATACCAACTATCATCTCAAAAACGTCCATAAGAAATTCTAATAAATCCACTAGAAGATCAATCAGCCCAACTATCATAGATACACCCTTATACAACCTTCCACAAGACACTGACTCACCTGACGGTATAAAAAACTACTCTTTTACAGACTCGAATTATTTCAGACCCAAAAGCTTAGCATGACCCGGCGATACAAAAGAGTGTGACGCCCCCGAATCAAACAAAACAAAGGTAACAACATCATTAACAAGAAAGGTACCAGTGATCACGTGTGCATCATCTTCATCAACTTTCTTCTCCATCATGAATAACATGCAACTGGTCTTTTGCCCGAACAATACTATCTGAAGTAGATGGCTTGGGAGCTGACCCCTGATTCTTGTTAGCCGCCGGTTTATGCTTAGCATTACCGTCATTGCGGTTCGACCCACCGTTGTTGATATTATGCCCTCCTTGATTATTCCATGACCCAGCCGGTCGGTTGCTAGCATAACTCTGAGCTGGACCTTGCGAAAAGCTCCCCTGCGATGGCCTCTAAAAACCTCTCCCCCCGACACTAGTACACTCATGCCTCTTGTGGCCCATACCGCCACAGTTGAAATAAGAGATACTTCAGCTCTACTGCTACCACCACGACCACGCCCATAAAAGTTCCACCACTAAAACCCGATCCCGATGAGTAAGCCCTTGCCTGGTTATGATTACCCTTCTTATAACTGGACTGACCACCACCCTCACTCTCAGCCTTTCTCTTTTCAGACCTCTCTCCTTGTTCTCTTTGGCCATCTCGACCAACCTCTCACCTCTCATGCCCTCTCATAAACTTCCTTAACATCTGTAACGACCCCAACCGGTAACTTCTCCATGATCTGATAGGTCAACCCGTTCTCAAACTGCAGTGCCAAGTTCTCTCGGCCCCATGTCCTCTGCATATCTTGATTTTTCATTAAATTTGTGGTAATACTAAGCCACAGTCATATCCGAAGTCATCTTGAAAGAATCAAACTTCACCCCCATCTTACTACGAACATGTTCTGGAACAAATTCCATACGTATAGCTCTCTTAAACTCAACTCGTGGTATAGCTGACTTACCCTGCTTAAGATAAAGATCTAGGGCACTCTCTCTTACCTTGTCCAACCACTCTCCCGCAACATCTCTCACGTAGAACGCAGATTGTTTCACTTTGAAGTCCTCGGGACAATGAACCACTCCCAAGATGTTCTCCATCTCCCTATGTCAATTGTCGAGCAAAATTGGCGCACCAGTACCTATATATTCCTTTGGGTTGAAGCGGGATATCGTAGTGCTCATCTTGGTAAAGTCTACCCTGGCATCTTTGTCTTTCCCAAACCTCTTTAGGGCCTCGGTAAGCGCCTTTTGATGCTCAATCATCTTGGCAATATCATCCACACTCATCCCTTGCGCACTAGCATACATAGCAGACCTCTTTGGTGGCATATCTTTGAGCTATAAGAGGAGAGATAAACGTAACACATAGCCTATGACTCAAAGCATATACGACTTGTACAACACTTAATCGATTGAGTAATTACACTGGTCGTGGTTTAAAACTCTTCGTCAAAAGCTACCTAACCAAAACAATATTTATAATTTCACAAACTACTCTTAGCAAATAGGAAAGTAAAGGTCGGATCCCAAGGGACGGGTATTGATGTAGGATTTTTAATTGCTAATGATTGTGTCTTAGGGTGTCACAATTCGGGTTGAGATAAGAGGTCAACTAAACTAATCAACAATATAAAAGCAAGGAAATAAAATCAAGCAAGGTGATTAAAATGAGATGTAAATAATTGATTAAAAGTACTAGGGTGTCATGGGTTCATAGGGGACTCATGGGAGTTGATCATACAAACATGTTTTCTACTAGATGCAAGCACTTATTATTGTGATGGGATCGAGTTGGTGTATAAGCTTACAATCCCTAAGAAGGTTTGGGTCCCGGAGTCGAATCGATTAGATTGTACAACACCTACAAGTCGACTTAGTCCTTCCTATCCAACTATATGCATGGTCTAATGAGACTCGAGTTGGTGTATAAGCTTACAAGTCTCATTGAAAAGATGAGTGATGGGTAAAAAATGCAAGGATTCATAGGCTCGCATTTCATCAAACATAACATGTGCATAAGTTGAAATCACAACAAGCAAGCAAATTAATTATGAAAACAAATTAGATTAAGCATGAATCAATTCCCATATTGGTTTTTCATAATTCCCCATTAACCCTAGTTAAGGAAACTACTCACTCATTATCAAGTTTAACATGCTAACAAGGTTGTCAATCATACTAACAAGGCAAAACATGATGAATAAATGAAAGAGATTAACAATATTTAAACAAGGTTAAGAGAGAATTATACCTATGAAATAATAAAGCAAAGAATAATAGAAGTACTTGATGATTGATGGAAGGTTGTCAATCCTCCAAATAAACCCAAATAATCTTCTAATTACCCAAAATAAATGAAGAACAATAGAGAAATTAAGGAAAAATTAAGTATTGAGATTTATATTAAGACTAGATTAAGAGTTGATTACAATATTAAGGAATGATTAAAACTTGATTAGGAATTAATTACTAATCTACTACAACTTGATTATATCTTGATGCTAATCTAGGTAGTACAATGGGGTATTTATACTAAAGACTAAGTACAAAGGTTACTAAGGGCTTAAATGACTATTAAGTCCTTAAGAAAAGTTGAGGAAATGCTCCTCTCAAAGGAAATGAGCATTTCCTTTTTGCTAGTCTCGCCATGATCCGTGTGTCCTGAGAAGTGACTCGGGCTCTCTGGGATGTGATCCGAGCAGATTGTCTGTGAGACGCTCGGATCTTCTTGCTGCAAGACGAGCGTCTTGGCTGCGGGACGCTTGGATGGTTGTGGTTGGAGACGCTCGGATCCTCTGTGATCCGCTCGGATCCCACGGCAGAATGCTTTTCTTCTTTTCTTCCTTCATAATCCGGGAGGATCATTCCGGGGATGCAAGGATCCTTTCGCCATTGCCCATTTCACTTTATGATCTACATAGGCCTTCTAGTGATGTCTTCTCTTTGATGCTTGGTCATTAGATGCGATCAATTTAGCTTCATTTCGCCATGTAAATGCAAGGTTAGCACTCCTTTCCTACCAAGGGGACAAAACCTCAAAGAATATGCAAAATGGGAAACTAAAGATAGTAAATGACCCAATTATGCACTATAAAGCATAGGAACGGGGTTAATTCGGGGACTAGTGCTCAAATATGAGTCACATCATATACCCACTTGATCGAGTAGAGGTCACTCGATCGAGTTGCCCACTTACTCGATCGAGTACCTCAACTCTAGAACCTGACTAGAACGTACACAAAATCGCACTCGATCGAGTCACTTAAGTACTCGATCGAGTAGCCCCTACTCGATTGAGTACTCCTCTTGATCGAGTTGCACAAAACTGCGGCTACTGCTCAACTTTACCATAAACCCACTCGATGGAGCTGTGCCCCCTCGATCGAGTCCACCATACTTGATCGAGTTACCCTCACTCGATCGATTCATGCCGATGTTTCTAGCTACCCACATGCCCTAACTTAATAACTTTTCGCAACAACAAAAATATACATATATAACACCAACATCCCTATTCATATCTTAATATTATGCCATATTATAAATCATCCATCATGCAACATGATCATCCACAACATATTACCATATACATCTACTCCACCCTTTTTCCACCACATTCACCATTCCACCACAATCATTCATCCAACATTTTCATACAACATACTCATCCAACATATTCAAGTTAATATTAGTAACCACAAAGCGATCCCATGACACCCCATAGTGAGCGGTTTAAAGTTATAGGTTGAGTTCGCGACTTTAGGACATCTCTAAATTCTTTACATTAGCTCCTAACAACTCCTACCCGGGTTCATTTTAGTATGACTCTCTAGGTACATTAGATTCATTAGTTACAGATTCCAAAATCGTCGCTCTGATACCACTTTATAACACCTAATACACCAAGGTGCCTTACCAAGACCACCTAATGCATGAAAGTGCTACCATCTCGGTTACCCGAGGCAATGTATATCAAAAGGACCATAAAAGAACGTACTTTAATAGATAAGTTTAAAGTGATACATAACCAAAATCCAAAAGACATACAACTGTTCCAAATCCAAAACCAACTAAATGAAATGGAAAGTTTGATAACACAACGGAAGACTCTAAATGACTCGTGGTGACTCAATCCCACCTATCCCTTGTGAATCCATATCATACATGCATAATAACTGCTCACCATCCTCGAATGGATCACAATATTTTTTAAAGCAATTAAACGAAGTCAGTTACTGATTACACAATATAAGATAAGGCAATAAAAATAATACATACAATCCTCCAACACCGTCACATCACCAATCACCTGACTAGCCTGAAGGTCTAGTCCTGCCAGATTACGGCCGCAACCACTAATCCACACCGCCAGTGGGGGACCGCAGTCGTTCCCACCTAAGCCCCGCTCATCAATACCGATCGCAAACTCATATTCCTTAATGTGCATATCCCCTCTTGTGGCGCATTCCACAAGGGCGAATCAAGGGCGTGAAGCCACTCCCATAAGTGACTCCACTCAGCCGAGGGCGCACCTCACGAACCAAAGACAAACAACAACAACCAACTACAACATCAACAATTACCAATTCAATACGATATAGATCAATGGCACGACTGTCGCAACCCTATCAAAAATAAAACCAACCGGTCTCTATAAAATGTATTAGAGGCAGTCGGGTATCGAATCCACAGGGAGATAGGAATAATGTATGCTAAACTAAGTAACCGTTTCTTGGGGGTTGATTTTTTGATTCTAAGCTACGGAGATAAATAGGAAGAGGAATAGTAAAGAGACAAATAAAAAGTTCTAAAGAAAATACAAGAGAGAGAAAAACAGCTAGGACAGTCGGTTTACCATAGTTTTCTAGAGATCCAATCTAGGGTCAAAGGTCAGCTTGAACTCGGTCTGCAGGGCATTGAAAAGGTCCTTCCGGCCCGCTATTCGCCCTAAAACATTACTAACTTAGCTTCCACCCTCATTAGAATGTTCTAATGTTCACCGCAGGTCTTACCCCTTCCAATCTTCCGATCTAGGTCAAGGTGTATCAAATCAACTAGCTAAAAGTGTCGACTCAAGCAGCTAATTGCTATTAAATGTGGTGATTAACAACACAAACCTAATTCTAGCCAAGTCTAATCACCTAATCTTAATCTCCCTAACTATCATGGCTCCCCTTATGTCCTAGCATAAGAAAATTAGCTATGCATAATGAAAGTTGAGAAATCAATAATAAAAAACGAAATAATTAACTTGAACATGATAATAAATTACTAAAGCAAACAAGAATTGAAGAAATAGAGCAAAGAGATGATAGAAACAAGAATAATTGCAATAATTAATAAAATGAAATTAAAGATCGAAACTACCCAATACGATAAATTCCAAAAGCTAGAGTTTTTTGCTCTAAGGAGTAAAGTGTCAGAGAAAGAGATAGATCCCGTTCTCTCTGCCGTCCCAATTTATTCTAAGATAGAACTAAAAATATCCAAAAGGTAAATCTAAAAGGTTGCGTAGAAAATATTTCAAACGTCAAAACCTCTCGATCGAGTAGAAACAAACCACTTGATCGAGCAAAACAAAGGTCAAACATCTCGAACGAGAGATTAAAGTACTCGATCGAGGAACTAAGCAAACACCCTCCTCGATCGAGCAGAGCAAGTACTCGATCGAGGGTTCTCACCATCAAAGGGTACTTGATCGACCAGTTTTAGCAGTCAACTTAGTCGATTGAGTTAGCTAACACTGTATCAGCACGGATGAACTCAAGACACCTTCCGAAGCCACTTCACGCATCCCTAGGTGACAGATTCCGGGCTCCGATTCTTTTATCCAAAATGCATGCAAACGGGACAGGTTCAGGCTTGATTATGCTCCTCTCCGGTTTATACCTGGAAATAATACAAGACAAACTAAAGTAGACTATTCGGGGGCATTTGTAGCAAAATGCTACATAAATAACATAGAAATGCGTGTAAATATAGGGTAAAAACCTTATATAAAATGCACGAATCAATCAATGACATCAATCAACCATCAACAACCAACCAATCATATAATATACATGTAAACAATAACTGAGTAGGGAAACCCTACCTGAAAATGCAATCACCAATATCATCACAATCAGCGAATCAGAAACGTTCCTCTACGAAATCACCTCCTATCAATCACACAATCATACAATCACCATCTAATATCAAAATACTCCCAAAACCCCAAATTACCCAATTAGGATTTCAACCAAAATCAATGAAACAATATAAAAACTATACTAGAATCTTACCCACAACGCGACGGTCTCAACGACGTAAAAAACTCTGGATTCCGAAGACACGAGCCTTGGGATTTGATAGAAATGAGAGATATGAAAGCAACATAACTTTTTTTTTTTATCTTTGTGAAACTTAGAGTAGGGTAAAAGTGAAAAGAAACTAATGAAATATGTTTTTATATCATTCTCACGTTGCTATCAAAACCCGGCAAAATAACTCGTAAAACCAACTTACTCGATCGACTAAGTGACTTACTCGATCGAGTGCCCCCTACACGATTGAGTGGCCCCCACTCGATCGAGTACCCATCAGACAGAACACTGTTTCGTACGCAAAACTCACTTACTCGATAGAGTAATCCTTACTCGATAGAGTACCCAACAGCACATAAAACCGTAGTACTACAATCTTCCCTCTTTAAAAATGAACTCCATCCCCGAAGTTCAAACTCATACTCATAACCAAACATATTAACTCAACCACGACACAACAACGTAACAAAAACTCAAAACAAAAACCCCAACCCCAACTCAAACTGACTCAAAACAACCACTAACTGTACTAAAACCAACATAAAAACCATACCAAAACCTTATGCGATTATCTCCTACCCCCCCTCCTCTCTAAAAGAAACATGGTTACGTCCCCGTAACCACAGATACCTGATCAAAAAGAGACGGATACCGCTCCCTCATAGCCTCTTATGCCTCCCAAGTTGCTTCCTCAACCTCGTGATTAGACCATATAACCTTGAGTAACACCGCTTCCCCATACCTAGTTTTACGAACCTTGCGATCAAGAATCTGTTTTGGCACCTCAAGATAAGACAAGGATTCATCCAACTCGATGTTATCCACCTCAAATACATGGGAAGGATCACTCACATACTTCCGTAGCTGAGACACATGGAACACATTATGCACACGATCCAAAGCTGATGGTAAAGCCAACCGATAAGCAACCTCTCCCACACGATCCAAAATCTCATACGGTCCAATGAACTTCTGGCTTAGCTTCCTTTTCTTACCAAACCGTATAACCCCACGCACAGGTGACACTTTCAAAAGAACCTGAAACTCAATGTCACGGTGATGTAGGTCCACATAACTCTTTTGTTGATCCTAGGCCGCTTTCATCTTTTGCCTAATCACTTTCACTTGGTCTATCATCTCATGTACTATCTGTGGTCCTAAAACCACCGCCTCAACTCTATCATCCCAGCAAATCGGACTCATACACCTCCTCCTATACAAAGCCTCAAACGGAGCCATCCCAATACTCGTATGGTAGTTGTTGTTGTAAGAAAACTCGATCAAATCCAACCTATCTTCCCAACTACTACCAAACTCCATCACACAAGCTCTCAACATATCCTCTAAAGTCTTGATAGTCCTCTCTGTCTTTACATCTGTTACAGGATGAAGCGGAGTACTCATCTTCTAGGTAGTTCCCATCATCTCCTGCACCTCCCGCCAAAACCGAGAAATGAATTTCGCATCCCGATCTGACACAATGTCCTTTGGGACTCCATGTAACTTCACCACATACTTCCTGTACCCATTAGCCAAGTGGACCTTACTCCATGTATCTTTCATTAGAATAAAGTGAGTTGACTTAGTCAAACGGTCAACGATCACCCATATCATGTTATTACCTTGCTGGCCGCGGTAAACCCACTATAAAATCCTTGGATATAGACTGTCATTTCCACTCAGGTACCTCAAGAGAGTGAATCTTACCTTGTGGTCGTCGCTGCTCCTCCTTGACTATCTGGCATGTCAAACACCTAGCCACAAACTCAGTTGTCTCCCTTTTCATTCCAGGCCACCAGAAAGTCTTTTTCAAATCACTATAAAGCATGTCACCACCCGGATGCACTGGATACGTGTGCAATGAGCATCTATCATGATTACCTTTTTCAACTCGTCATCCGTAGGCACACACGGCTGCATCGATTAAAAACTATATAGTATAATTAATTTGTATAAATTTATTTAATAACATAGAAGTCCCTTGGTTTCTGTAATATATATATATATATATATATATATATATATATAGGGTTGGGATCCGGTGAGAACCACCAACATGATGAGAACCGTAAGAACCCATACTAAATCTCCACTAAATCATGTTCCGAAAGTTTTGATGGATCATTTACTCTTAGATTAGTTTATTCAAACACATTATTTAGTATAACTAAACAAAATTTATTGATTTTATTAACAAAATATAAACTTAATGTACAAAAATACAATTAGCTATACTAAAACGGCTATAAATGCACGAAAGCGAATACTAGGTGCATGAAAATTTTCACATGCATGAAAATGATTACTAGGTGCATGAATATAACAGGCTTTAGGTGCACGAAAACGAGTTGTTGGTGCATGAAAATTTTTAGATACATGAAAATGAGTAATAGGTGCACGAAAATTACTAAAATGTATCTCGTCTCAATTTCCGTCACTAGTATATACTTTTTAGACCAAGAAATATGTTATCTACCCGTAAAATTCTATGCTGAATCCAAATATGTCATTATTTTCTTAAAAAAAATCTGTAAGGTGGAGTTCTCACGGTTCTCATTATCTTGGTGGTTCTCACCGGATCCCAATTCTCTCTATATATATATATATATATATATATATAGTAATGATATTGATTGTTGTCGACTGAGATGATTAAAATAAGTATAAAACTTTACTAAATAAAGAAATGGAGAATATACTGTTAATAGATGAAAAAAGAAAGAAGGAAGGTTATATAGAATAGGAGGAATACTACAAAATAAGATTTGTGGCATTATCAAATATCACGAAGTTCATCAGTTTCTTGTTTTAAAGTAAAATTAATTCATTCAATAATGAAATTAATAGAATAGAATTATAATTAATTCTATAATGGGAGACTATTGTTTAAGAAGAATCCGTGTCCTTGAGCCCTGACCGTTGGACAATTAAACTATGCATGTAGGCTGTAGCCATGTAGATGTAGGTTCATAATATTCTTCTAATGAAACGTACAAAACTTTCAAAGCCAAGCGCATCACCTGAAATGGTGGACCTAAAGATATAAAGGCTAGTAGGGGACTCGTTTCCGCAACCAAAACCAAAAAATTTTGGTTGAAAAATTTGAAAAATTTTCAATTTTACCTTATATTATTACCAGTTCGACCCACTAAAAATTTATGGTAATATTAGATTTAAATCCCGCATTCGCTACTGTCCACACCGCCTCACGAGTCACGACTACATGTTGTAACAAAGGTCAACAACTTTTCCGACCTAGTCACCAAAAAATAAAACTTTTCCGACCTCGTATGAATAATAATATCATAATAATTAGAATTTGCACGATGTAACTTCATTTTGACCGCCCTAAAACTATCTATCTAGATATAAGATAATAGTTCCTAAAAATCCTACTTACACCATCATCTTGTGTAGCATATTATTATCTTGTGTAGCATATGCTAGATCTGTATATGTTACACGAAACGATAATATCCTTTTCTCACCTAATTACTCATGAAATAACTATACAAACGAGTATACGACTAACATCGCATTATACTTTAATCTAAGAATGTAACTCATTGCTCTAGATACGTATTAAATCAGTCCATGGAATGACCACATAAATTGATTAAAAAAAGTAATGATCTTAAATATACAATTCATCATACAATAAATTTATCTATATGTTCGTTTGATAAAATAATTTTTTGACTTTGGATATTTAAGGAGCAAACTAAATTATATTGGTTAAAATTGAGTTACAAGTGTGATTTCTCATTGAGTTGAATCAATTTTGGTTTAAACGGCGTGTGAGCTGCCTTAATTGTCAAGTTAAGGCACGTTAAATCGGTTGTAAGGTGATTAAGTTTTCATGTTTATTGGGTTTTGTAAAGCCATAATACTAGACATGCAAACCAACCTGGTCGACTTATGTTTCAGTATGATCCATCATTTGTTCTAGTCTGTTCGGCTGTAGCCTATGTTTAGGATGTACGGGGTTGGTTTGCAAACTAAACCACTCATTTTTAGTCGGCTTTACTTGAGTTTGCACGTGACATAACCTTCTCGATAATTATATTTGCAGAATGAGCATGGAGACGTATATGATTGTGTGGATTTTTACAAACAACCTGCTTTTGATCATCCAAAACTCAAAAACCATACATTTTATCCCGAGGTTCGTGAAAATTATATCTTGTTAATATTAATTTTTTTGGATGACGAGGAACCTGCAGCCGCTACCTTTGATGTGCAATGGATAAACCCCCGAGCATACGTGATAGCCTGCATATCACGTACATCAGGTTAACCACCCTTTTTAGGGGGTGACATGCTCGAAATCGAAGGCATAGTCTCAAGTCATTTTACTCCCCAAGATTGCTCTTGGTGAGACTTGAACCTGAGACCCTTGGAAATGTGGCTTAAGTTTTAACTACTATACTCCACCCTTGTGGACATCTTGTTAATATTTTAGTAGTGAAGGAATATAGCAAAATAAATAATACTTATTATTGTGTGGTCAAATATTTTTTTCTTGGAGTGTAGATGCGACCAATATCTCCTCCTATCAACGATATACCTTGCGATAGCAAGTACAATATAATGTTAAAAGAAGGCGGTTGCCCTTCTGGAACAGTTCCTATTAGACGGGTGAGCAGAGATCAATTTTACGAAATATATAATTTCACACACGACTACGCAAAATCGAACATCCAGCCAACATCCGGAACACACGTAAGCTTCATAACTTCTAATATGCCTGTATATTTACATACTTCCATTATTTAGGTATCAGTCACCCGTTGCTATTTCTTGATCTATTCTCTACTTTTTTCTTCCTAATTATTTGTTTACCTATGATTAAAATATCCTTACAAAGAATAAAAAAGGTGAACAAATGATTGAGACATAGGAAATAACTCTGAAGTTAGGCTCTGTTTGACAAAATTACCTGAAAAGATAGCTGAAACCTGAAAAGGTAGCTGAAAACTGAAAAGCTAACTGAAACCTAAAAAGGTAACTGATAAGGTAACTGAAAATTAGGAGCTGAAAAGGAAACTGGTTATATAAATATGTGTTTGACAAACTAGCTGAAAAGGTAGCTGATTTAGGTAAAATGACATAAAAGAATATGAATAAAGGGGTACAAAATGGAAAATAAGTCATTTCAGGTACCTGATTTCTCAAATGCTATATGAGGTAGCATTTCATTTCAGGTACCTTATTTGACCAAATAATCTACTTGCCAAACACTTGCAAAAAAAATCAGGTAGCTGAACGTTTGGTCAAATAAGCTACTTTAGTCAAATAAGCTACCTGAAATATCGTGCCAAACGGAACCTTAGAGTATTGGGTGACAATTTGGAGAATATCATTTGCACACCAATTTAAACCCATCGGCCAACACACACAGAGCCTTGGGAGAGACATTATTGAGACACCATTTTTTGTACCCCTTTATGTATTTTTCTGTAGCCTTTTTACTACTAACTAGTTTTTGTACCCGTGCAATGCACGGGTTAATTTTCGTACTTTAATACATGATATATTATTTTTGTGTGTTTGAAAATACTTGGCCTTATTTTTATCTGGCAGAGAAATAAAAAATGGATATTTAATTCTATTCCTTATTGCATAACAACTTTAGTGAGAAGAAAAATGTAAGATAATGTAAACATGTAATAACTAAATCAATGGATAGTAACGATATTTTATTACTTAATTTTACATATAACTTAACGACTTAATGACTCGTGTTATATACCCATTATAATCTTAATTTTGTACCAACGTTACTCGTAAGTTTGTTTTTCTTATTATTTGTGTCATTTGCCAAATATGCGACTCCTTACAATAATAGGGAGTGTTATACATAAGAGTGTTATACATTGTTGTCTCAACTTTTTTGTTTATGAAATTAAAAATGCGGCCGATAAAAGTTAAAATGTTGTACATACACACATATTATTGAATTTATAGTGTCCAGACTTAGCTACTTCTTATGTTTTACCACAAGCGAGTGTCTCACGCTAAAAAAAATAAGGAGAGAGTGGTAGTGTTACTCTCTCAAGCTCTTTTATCTTTTACTCGTTTATTTTCACAACTTAACTATTAGTTTTATGGATCGACATTTCTATACAAAAAACATGGTTTATAGCGAAAGACCTAAATAATATTTTAACTATTAGTAAGGAGCCAAGGGCATGTGACTTATGCGAATAAAATTTTTAAAATCAATACGAATTCGATAAATAAAACAATGAAATATAATTATATATCTCTTGTTCTTGATGAGCTTTTATGTGAGCCATTTTAACAACTATTCCGATGAATTCCAAGAAAATTAGATACATATTTTTAAAATATCACATTTTATGTTCTAATAATATTCTCCGTGATACATATAAGATTATATTTTAGAGAAAAGTAAAATAATATTATAAGGAGAAAAAGTTTAGAGGAAAACTCCAATAATTATTATTAGTAATAGAAGATGGGCAAAACTAACTACACGTTTTATGGAATCACGCAATAAAATAGAGATTTATGCATATACAATTCTAAACATAGATGTTTCTTCTTCATTAATCCAAGATTATAATAAAAACAATACTATTATACTCTGTAAGAATTATTACATTTCCTAATTAATGAGAAAAGAAAATATACACAAATCATTTAGAAAAAAAAAACATTTATCCAAGAATTAATGTGAATTACATAAGAATATATTTTATGTAAAACGAAAAATTATTTGAAGATTTAAAAGCATTGAAAATTGGAACACAAATTGGAGAATAAATATCGGTTTTTACCAATATTCATGCAAAATATTTACTCCGCTTATAACACTATTAAAATGTCAAATTGATATCTTTGCATCATACTTCAACACTTTGTCTAAGCAAATTGATTTGTAACCTGTTAGACAAAATTAAAATAGAAAGAAGTGTTACATATGAAACTAAAGTGTGGGAAATAGTGAAAGACAATATAGTACAATTTACAAACTTTCAATTGATATTTCAATGATTAGAATATATAATAATATATAATGTCAACTGTCAACTACTTATTTGAGATTCATGCTATCATTTGATATTGCATATACACCAATATAGAAAAAGAAAAGTCGACAAAAATGAAAAAGTCAATCAAACCAAACAAAAATATGTAAAGAAGATTCATACCCATAATACCAATTTCATGGAGTGTTATTTATATGTGAGTATATATCATCTTTCTGCAATTTGAAAATACAAAACTAATAAATAAGATTCTAATTAGTTCAATACATAATAAAGACAAAAAGTTAAAAAAAAAATTACTTATCTATTTATATTTTACATACCAATTTTTGAGTAAAATGGAATTATGATTGTTATATAATGGCGAGGGAAAAGCAAAAAGGTTATCATTATATAAAGATAATAAAGTTAAATAAATAGGTAAATTGATAATTAAAGTTATGAAAGGGATATAAAAGGTTTGCATCAATTTTTTATTATTTTTAATGTGTGTGTGTAGCGACTTATATTTTTTTTATAAAAAAAATTCTTTACTTATAAGCATGTGACATATGACAATCGAAATGACTTTTTTTATGGCACATGGCTTAGTGAAATGTTTAGTCTTATATTTTTATAATATTGTATAGAGGTGGCATGAAACTATTTATTTGAAAATTAAAATAATGGTACAAAATTAACTATAGCAGTCGTATAGCCAATGTCGATACTTTTGTAGTCCTTTTTTTTTATACAAAGTATAGTACGAAAGTAAGTGATTATATATATATATATATATATATATATGTATATATATGTATATATATATATATATATATGTATATATATATATATATATATATATATATAACTGGATTGGGAAGCTTTGGATGCGCCACGTAGCATATCCAGCCTTACATGCAACATTAATGACAACTTAGTCATTAATTACAGGCATTAATGTAACATAAAAATCAACATCAAAACAGTTTAATAAAGTTATTTATTAGATTAAATAAAATAAGTAATATAGTTAATTCTAAAAATATTTTGAGAAAAATTATCAATCTAAAATAAGTAATATAGTTAATTCTAAAAATATTCTAAAAAAATTTCATTAGTGAGAGTCAAACCCAGGTAACTTTTATAAAAAACAAGTGACAAACCAACAGTCTACAAGCAACCATCTGATTCTATAGTACTTCATAATCTATATATTTTTGTTTTCCTCAGAATAGCCCGAGTAGCCTACCCTTCGATCCGCCCCTCAGTGTATTAAATATGCAAATTATATAGGTTAACAAAACAAGATATTTTTTTACAAATTTTGATTGGGTTTCTTGGTATTGGGCTTATCCAATGCTTCTCAAATCCAATTTGTTAGTTGTTAGATTGTTCAATTTACTCGTGCAAGAAAAGGGGAGATGCTATAATAACATGATAATCGAAGATCAGCAACAAAACATTAAGTTCATAGTAAAAAAATTAATCAAGAAAATACTATAGTAATTGTTATTGTTTTATTAATTAGTATAGATAGTTAGATTGAAAGTTATGAACACTTCAACATGACTAGTCACTTTAACAAATAGCTATTCACAGCGGTTTAAAAACGTAAAAGGAATGATTTTGAGACTAACGATTAATTCAATTGCATGAATAAACAATATTGTCTAATCGAGTAAAAACACGATGCTTGAAAAATTTAAATTTATGCCAAATAATTGTATATACTATATAGGATATGAAAATTATTTAAAAAAAATCACAAAATTCTAAAACTAATTATGATATTATGGAAAGCTTAGAATATAGGGAAGTTAATAAAAACAACAATAAAATATGGAGGTATAAATCTTATGCTAACAATATAAAAGAAATTTTATATATTGGGCTATTTAGTTGGTGGACCTATTTTTAATGAATCCTAAAATCTATGGTAAATGTGGAAGTGAGGTTTTGGAGGGAAAAAAAATATGTTATAGATATATAGATTACTATTAGAGTCATTTGTTTTCACTATTTTTTTGTTATTATTAAATTTTGTTACAAATTATTTCGTTGTTCTTACTACTTTCTAGTATTTTTGACTTATGAATTTTTAGGCCTATTTTAAATGTTGCATGTTGTATATTTTCAGTATGTTAGCATTTTTTTAGTTTGAAGTATTTTCACTCTTAAATTATTATGTTATAAGTATTATCGTTCACTTTTTTAAAATTATTTTTCAGTAATTTTTTTACTTTTTGAGAAATGAATTATTTTTTCGATTTCAGTAATTTGACAGTTTCAATGTTTTTCTAGTACTGACTAGATTCTCATTATTTTTTCTATAGACTAAAATACTAAAAAAATATTTCAATTTTTTTTAATGCTTGAAATCATTATTTTATTTATTTATTTATTTATATACTAATATCGTTTATTGAACTTTTTTCATTAATTCGAGATTTATACAGATGTCTGCCTTGTGCCTTTATCTTCTTTAAAAAAAGGGTCGGGTTTTATTTTATGAAAATTTATTTTATATATGTCGTATAAATATATGTTAGTAGGTAGTATTCCACGTTTCGCGCGGCCTGTCTTAAAATGTAATTATTTTAATTGAAGAAAAATAACATAATTTATATATGACCTTTAATATTTTTACATATAAATAAAAATAAATTAATTTTTTTAGGTTTAACTTCAATGTTCTAAAATAATATACATACAATTTTAATTAAAAATAATAAGTGATAATTAATTATGCATGATCAATGTTTCATAAACTATTTTGTGACAGATCAAATAACATATTAGTTAAAATAAAATTTATTCGAATAATGCAACAATTAACATTAATTTCTAAAATTATATCATTTCAAGATACGTTATGTTCCAAATCAATTGATATTTGTTCAAAATGATGTGAAAATAATTTTATGTAATTTTTAATTTTTTACGTATAACGTGTGATATTTATGTACCAAACATATAGAGTTCAAACTCAACTTATACAAATGTTTTGATTATGTCATGCATGTGTTATGTGTTAAACATATCTATAATAATTTCAACTTTTGTATTTTTAAACAACTATATATAATGATATTTAAGAGTTTATCTGTAAATAAAATAGGTTAAAAAAATTTCAACTAATATTTTCTGAGGTTTAATTTCAAATTATTTAAAAGATAACATATAAAATATTTAACTAAAAATAATATTTAGCTAGTCATAATCAATATTTATACTTGACGTATACATATTTTAATTGAAGATATTAAAGAAAAATGTAACGTTTTTTCTACTTCATGTCATTTATAATACTATATTATTTAATAATCCTTACTTTTGTTTTGATTATTCAAATATACTCGCGATCCATGTGTATATCCATAGTCGTACACATACTCGTTATCACACTATTTAAACTTATCAAAATCCCATATGTATTCAATTTCTTGCAATATAATTTTTTCATTCCCACGTAAAAACTTACTCCCTCCGATTCAGACAAATGAGAACACTTACCTAAAACGGACGATCCATACCAATGGTAACATACCTTATTTTGCCTAAAAAATTACTAAGTTACCCTTATACCCCACTGCATATTTACATGTTTGCCATCAAATGTCGCACTCACCCACTTACTCAATGTTTAATTACACAATACATTATTCTTGTGCCCCATTTAATACTTCCAACTTTACCCCTCACTTTGCCACTTTTTTTTTTAAATAACTCATTTTCCCTTATGTTACCACTTACCATTTGCATGGATCGGAGAGAGTATCTCTTATTAGTTTTCTTTAAGTTATGTTTTTAAGAAATACAATGACTCTTCCAAATATATTTTTCTTAGGATTTAAAGGTCTAAGTTTTATAACTTTCTCAAAATATCTTTTTTACGTAAACATAAAACATTATGAGGACTCACTTTAATCATCTCGACAAATCAAAATATTTCAATAAATATAAAGAAAAGTATACTTAATTTGAAGTATTTTTCGCAATGAACGTAATTATTTACATTTTAGAATTTTCATCAAAATAATTTTTTAATAAATTAAGAATCAAATTACCATAATTATTTAATGTAATTTTATAATAAAATTTATTAAACTATAGTTAATATTTTGCTGAGATTTATACAACATTTATTATGTTTATATTTAATATTCAGCTGTAATTAATACTTGTATTTAAAATTGGGTTGACACGTGGCGCATCCACAACGCTTCAACCAAATTATATATATATATATATATATATATATATATATATATATATATATATATATATATATATATAGAATTATATAGAATATAGAATAGAAAACATGAGAGTAAATATTGAAAGTAAGAAAGAGAGTAAATAAGTCTTAGTATGAACGTGGGTGGGTTTTGCCAGGAAAAGAAGATTTTGTTTTTCAAACTACCTAAATTTTAGGAGTCAATCAGCATCTCTATGGCAAATCCAATAGTAAGCGGATATCTTCTAGCTTGACAAATCCACATCATATCCTAAGCTACAACCATTTTAAACTACAAAAAACTATTCCAATGATTTAGCTACGTCTTATACTAGCTTGGCATGAACCACAAATTCCAATAAATCAAAAACTAAAATAAATCAAACCTAATTTATGGAGCTAATTTTCCTATTGGTTAATTTGTATAGTGGGCCAATTTAAGCAACTAGCTTAATGAAGCTAGTTGCTTAAGGCAAGCCATTCTACATGGCCTTCTCCAATGGTGTAGGAACTAGCTTGTAATTTTAAGAAATTGCAAACGAGTTCCTAAACTACGCCATTTGAATTGCTCTAAATGTTATGGCTTTTATAAAAGGATTATTTCATAACAATAATCCATCCTATTGGTGGTATGCAATAATCACTCCATCCTATCAATAATCCCAATTAAATCCAACCTAAGCACCATACCTTCTAATAACGAACCAGCTGATATTTTGTGAAGTTTTATGTTGGAATATTTGATAGTTTTTGGACAACCTAGCTGGTATATATGATGTTTATATGTAATATTTTTAAGTGATGAATCAAGTACTTTGTTTATTTGATACACATAAACATCACAAAATATCAGCTGGTTCGTTATTAGAATGTATGGTGGTTAGGTTGGATTTAATTGGGATTATTGATAAGATAGAGTGATTATTGCTGACCATCAATAGGATGGATTATTGTTATGAAATAACCATTTATAAAAAGGGGATTCTTATCTAATATTATGAGAAACTAAATTCGAAGTACATGTCTCGTGAAATAGAAAATGAATAAATCCCCATTATTATATAAGAAATAGAAAACCATTAATATAACAGAAAAATCAACATGATGCTGGATTTGACGATTGATATTGATACTTTAAATTGCTGTTAGAAATTTTGAAACTAGATTGTGAAAGATTATAATGCTTGATTTCTTATTGATAAATCAAAGGGGTTATATAAAAAGTATAGGGTAATATTCTAGGCTACAAATATGTAACTAAATACAACAATAAAGGTAGCAAATATCAACAGAATATTTACACATAAACAGAATAATCACATATTTTCACACCTCCGTAGTCAAAACGGGAGGAGGCCGGACATTGAGACTATCTCGGAAATCATCAAAGAGGACCAATGGTAACCCTTTGGTGAAAATGTCAGCGATTTAGTAGCGTGAGGGTATATGCCGAATATGAACTTCTTCACGAGCAACTTTTTCACGAACAAAATGAATGTCCATTTCTATATATTTTGTGCGCTGGTGTTGAACGAGATTGCTGGAGAGATAGGTAACACTAACATTGTTGCAAAACACAAGTGTGGCCTTGCGAATAAGGAAATGTAGTTCAACAAGGAGATTGTGAAGCCAGTAAGACTCCAAGACGACGTTAGGAACTCCGCAATATTCCGGTTCGGCACTAGAACGAGACAAAGTTGGCTGTCGTTTAGAGGCCCAAGACATTACATTTTCTCCCAAGAAAAAATAATGACCGTATGTGGACCGTCGTGTGTCCTAGAAACCACCCCAATCTGTATCAGTATAGGATATGAGGTTAGTAGGTGAGGACGACTAAAGCCAAAGATCATGGTCAGAGGCGCCCTTGATATAGTGGATGATCCGTTTAAGAGCAAGCATATGATCTGCCATTGGAATGTGCATAAATAAGCAAATTTGTTGAACCGCATACGAGATATCGGGGCGGGTGAATGTGAGCTACTGAAGGGCACCAGCAAGGCTGCGATACAAACTAGAATCATCGCATGGAGCATTTGTTACGTCACTAAGTTTGAGTTTAGTGTTAATCAGCGTAGCAAATGGTTTGCACGAGCTCATACAAGCCCTCTCAAGTATTTCGAGAGCATACTTTGTTTGAGATAAGAACATACCATCTTCGTCTTTGTTGTGTTGCACACTAATACCCAAAAATAGCTTAGTGGACCTAAGACCTTCATTGTGAACTCACTGTTGAGATGTTTCATTATCGTCTTTCGAAGGACTTCAGAGGATCAAGTGAAAAGAATGCATCCACATATAGTACGAGATAGGCAATATCAGTACCGTTGCTATATATGAAGAGGTAGTGATCAACCTTGTTATGATGAAACCCAAAGCGAGAAACAAAATCTTCAAAACGCTTGTACCATGCTCGAGGAGCCTGTTTAAGCCTACAAAAAGACTTCTTAAGTAGACAAACATAGTTCCGATGTTGTGTGTCACGGTAGCCAATGGGCTGATTCGCCATGTAAGAAGGCATTTTTAACATCTAGTTGGTTTATGGGCCATGCTTTGGACAAGGCGAGACATATGACAATGCGTATAGTAGCATGTTTCACCACCGGACTGAATGTATCCTCCACAATCAACACCAACCTGTAGCGTTTTACCGTCACTTTGTGCCGAAAAATCCACATTGAACATATAACATTAACATCAGGTGGACGAGGAACTAAATCCCACGTCTTATTTCTAATAAGCGCGCGATACTCATCATCCATGTCCATTTTCCAGTTATGGTCCCTAAGAGCACAAACTGGGTTACGGAGTAAAGGTAATATGACAACCAAGTATGTAAACCCTTGATGTGTTTGGAGTTTTTTTTTTCAGATGCTATGGTCTCTACGGGTAACGGATTTGGAAGGGCATATACTGGAGTTAAGAACAGAGGGATGTGAATTTGGAAGCATAAATGAAGGTTGAGTTGAGGTGGGAGTACGGGAATCAACATGGGTCGTATCATAAATCTTGAAGGATATAAGGGGACATACTATCATCTAAAAAATCGTAGGTGTGAGAGTCGGGTTTGTGAAGTTTGGAAAAGGGAAATTGAGATTCATCAAAGATGACATGACAACTGATAACGAATTTATTTGCGGAAATGTATCACTCTTAAAAACTCGATGATTAGATGGATATCCTAGGAAGATGCAAGGAGTATATCATGGTTGGAGTTTGTGTATAGTGGTGGCAGGGATGAAGGGATAACATAAACATAAAAAAACCTGAAGGTGGTCGTAAGACGGGTTACCGTGATACAGAAGTTTTAATGGAGTATGGTAGGTATGGAGTTTGCTTGGAAGTATATTCAATAGATAAGTTTCCATTGCAATGTGTGGTGCCACATAGAAGCTGGAATTGAGGCGTGAAATAAAAGGGTGCGAATTATGTTAATAACGGATCAGAGTTTGGATTTAGCTTTGCCGTTTAGTGAAGAAGTGTGAGACATGATAAACGAAAAGACAAACCGTGTGTCTCACAGAACAATCGGAAATGACTATTATCAAACTCTTTACCGTTATCACATTGAATCGATTTAATTTTGCGCTCAAAATTTGTTTGGATAAAATTGTGAAATGTAATTAAAGTGGAATAAACATTATATTTTTTGTTGCTAAGGGAAAAGTCTAAAAAAAATTACTAAAATCATCCAAGACAAGTAATAATATTTATGGTCAAAAGTGCTTAAGACCAGAGACGTTCAAAGATCACAATGCAAAATGTCAAATGACATAACAGTATATGAATGAGACGAAGTAAAGGGAAGGCGAATTTGTTTTTCAAGCGAACAAGATTGATAAACAGAAGAACTAGAGTTCAAATTACAATTAATCAATTTATTTTGCCTAAGATGATTAAAAACGGGTGCACCGGGATGACAAAAGCGATCATGCCAAAGAGAAGGTGCTAAAGCCGCATAAACTGGTGGATGAATGGATGATTTTGTGTATGTGGAGATAGGGAAGAGTTCACCTCGACTTTGACACCTAATTAGACTCGTCCCTATCCGCAGATCCTTCATACAAAAACCATAAGAGTCAAACTCAATAATAACAGAATTTTCGTACTGACACTAAGTTTTTGACTAGATTTAGGGCGTGTAAAATGTTGTTTAGGACGAGAGGTTTGTGAGGGGTAGCTAAGGTCGTATGCCCATAACCACTGACCGGAATGGAATGACCGTTTCCAATAATAATACCACGACTATTGCTCATATTAACATGCATAAGACGAGAGATTACCTTGATTGGAAGTCATGTGTGACGTAGCTCTAGTGGCCATGTACCAGCGAGGGTCTGGAGGTGTGAGCCCAAGAGTGTACATGGCAGCCTTAGTATCAATCTGAGACGGAACAGCATCCGCGACATAAGCATGGGTAGGACGTGGTCCGAGTATCCTTAGTTGAGGGCGAGGTTGCACACCGGGTCTGCCCCATGGACTGGTTGGATAGGGACACGGAGGAAAATTCCAAGGACACCACGACCAAGGAGCGAAACCACCATGCCATTAAGGAATAGTAGGAGCGTAAACGAGTTTAGAGGAATCACTGTTAGTAGAGGCCAAATCTTGGTTCTCATCATCATCATCACCATCATCATCATCATCATCATTATTACTATTATTACTATAATTATTATTTCAGTTCCCATTATTCTTCTTTTTACCATTATTTCGATTTCCCTTGTTGGTCGAATTAACATTAGGACGAAAAAACCCATTACCTCCATCATTGACATCAGGAACAACTTTAGAGCAGAAGGCAGTGGACAAAGTTTTGGCAGCCTCCTTAGCGCTCTAGAGCTCTTTTTCGCCATCAGTAGAAGACTTTTCAACAGTACCTGCCTTCGGTGGAATGATGTGGTGAAGCACACGATTGGATTTTGTGTGGTTTATGAAAAGAGCAGCCTAGAAGGGGTGTTGATCATTGTCAATACCAAGGGTGACGATGTTATTAACGGAAAAAGCAGGATGAAATGATGTTTTTGCATTCGGCATATTGAATTGACGTGAGGTCGAGGATGAAGGAGAAATAAGGTAGGAGTGTCGTGTGAGAATGACGGCTAGTGCGTGCTGAAGAGAGTTAGAAGATCATACCCTAGGAAGCTGCTACCATGAAAGATTATAATGCTTGATTTCTTATTTATAAATCAAAGGGGTTATATACAAAGTATTGTGCAATATTCTAGGCTACAAATATGGAACTAAATACAACAATAAAGGTAGCAAATATCAACAAAATATTTACACATAAACCGAATATTCACATATTATATCAGATTGTGAAAAAGATAAACCAAATACCCTCAAATCTCGATACACGTATAGAAGCGGAAATTAATATAATTAAATTTGGGGGTATCGGATTTATCTGCTAAATTGATGATCAATTATGCTTTGAAAAATAAGAACTTATATTTTTTAGTTTACTTTGTTAATTAAAGGTCAAACTGAGTATGAAACATAAAGGCCTAGTAGAGTAGTAGTCATTGTAATGTAATGATCAATAAGAAGCGAAATGATTTTGAAGATATTAGGTTAGAGATTCTACGGTATGCCGACAATATTTGAGAATCTCTTAGGAAGACATTAATAGAGTGAAGAATATATAGATTATAGTATGATAGAGATAGAGATACGAAGATATTATGATTTTGGTTAAACACGCTTGACTTAGAAAAGACGTTTAGGCGCGAATTCGTTAAATCATGTGCTACCACGTGTACATTGGTTCTTGTTTTATAAATTTATATATAGATATATAAATATAAATAGATGCATTTGGTATACATATTAGGGGAAGTATAGAAGCGATGATCACTCTTTTATTTAGTATTTGTTATCAATTGAAAAAAATTGTACCCATTTTATCGTACATAACAACCCTTTTATATTAGTACACCATGTTATGTAATATATATCCATTTTGTAACTTTGAGTACCATGTTTACTTCAGATTGTAGTTGGACACTCAATAAATTTATTGAAAAACCGTCTATCAAGACTCAAGAGACCTACTCTTCAATATACACTTTCTTCAAAGTAGGGAAAGATAATTATTGTTACATATATTACTAGAAAAAAACTGGTTTCTAATATAGTAATATGCTACAACTTGTTTCTCTAGATTGCTATTTTGCAGACTAACTCTGATCCAAGTCAAGTGAAATATTGTGGAGTAGGAGGGGGCTTTAGTGTCTACAATTTACCGATTGAACGATCACAATATTCATCTGGAGAAGTTGTGATTCAAAACGGTGATGATAGAATAAAAGCTGGATGGACGGTTAGTGATTCATTATTAAATGATTTATTTAACATAATAATACTGTTTGATTAGTAGTGATAAATGACAATTGCTACTTATATGGATACAGGTTAACCCTAAATTGAACAAGGACAACAGGATACGTGCTTTCTTGTACACTGATGTAAGCATGATTGCGTGGATACTAAATATTATTTTTTAATATCTGCTACCACAAGTAATCTTGTTTTTCAGAATTATTACCAAAGTAATTTTTTTTTAAGAACTGATACCATTATACTAATTTTGGTTATAATACACAATCATTTTACATCGAACAGCCAAATGTCACTTGAAAAGACTAAAATACACCCACTTTAACCTTCCCGCCATTTGTTACTAGACTTCAAACAATCTTAACCCAATTATATACCTTCTATCAATTTTTTTATAAATCTTAATTCACTTTCACATCACCACAATCCTCCTAATTGATTTGAATAATTTTCACAAATTTTATCTATTATATTGAAGTACTTTCTTCTTCATCATATCATGGAGTACCTTCACCTCCAATATCAAGGGAAAAATAGGAAGAGAGTAAAGGCAAAATAGGAAGAGGAAATATGACTTAAGATGAAGATTTGAAATGAATGGTTGTGATTCATCCTTTTTGGATCGTTTAATGAAATGGTATTGTTTTAAAATCGAACCTGTTATTATGGTCGCGGTTTTTTATAAAAAAAATTTACGTCGGTAGAAGTTCTTAAAAGAAGATTAATTGTGATAACATTTATTACATAACCCTACTAAATGTTGTGTACTCTTCCTATGATGAGGAGTTTTTTCCAACACAATAAGAACAACACAAATAGGAGTATATATTATTGATGTTTAAAGCTGAATATGGAGTAAATATGACCCATTTACAATTAAAAGTAACCGTTTTTTGATAAAAAGTTACCAGAACAATTTCTGAGCTGTAACATTTTGTCGTTAAAACGGTCATATTTTACCGAAAATAATGACATTGCCCCGTTTACAGTTGTAAACGAAAAGGGGCCGTCTACAATGAGAATTTGTGTTATACAAGTTCTGAGCTGTAACATTTTGTCGTTAAAACGGTCACATTTTACCGTCAAATGATGACATTGCCCCGTTTACAGTTGTAAACGAAAAGGGCCCGTCTATTATGAGAATTTGTGTTATACAAGTAAAAGAGTTTTATTATTACAGCAAGTCTCATTGAAGACGGGCATATCCGTCACAGGTTGAAGACGGGTCAAGTAATACCCAATTGGGTAGATAGACAAAAGCAGAATGCCTAGGAGTAACAGTTTGTTTTTTGTCTTATCTACCCAATTGGGTATTACCTGATCCGTCTTCAGCTAGTGACGGATATGCCCATCTTCAATAAAAATTTGTGTTATTATTATTAGTTGATCGCATTGTACAAATTCTTTTATAGGTGGGCCAATCACATTGTTTCAATGCATTATGTCCTGGATTCGTCATTGTACGAAAAGATGTACCTATTGATAATATCTTCGGCTCTCCATCAATAAGAGGAGAAGACCCGTACATTTTCAGTTTACATGTTTATCAGGTATTTTAATTTTCACTTTGTCTCTCTAAAGATGGATAAAAGACAGGTATATTCGCCTTAAAATTAAAATGGGTCAAATAATATACTCCATACCACTTGGATAGAGAGGACAATTGTTTTGCTAATCCCTAAGGAGTTCTACTTTGTTTTTCTTATTCTTTCTATTGGGCTCGTCTTAAACTTAATACAGATATACGCATCTTAAACAAGAATTGTATAGAATTTTTGGATTTAAAGTATTATGGACATTTGCTTCGCAACATTAATCATCCCAAACTAGTAAACTAACCCGTCTATAAAGCGTCTACACATGGACATGAAGGACTTGTGTTTGTAGTAGGTTATTTGAACGTGTTTTAATAAGTTTATTTCATCACGATCTTTTATTTTGGATTATGAGGTCGTATTTCGGTCCAATCATTTGGATTATTTGGGGACGACATTTGTCTTTTTTTGTAGCCTTCTTACAGATTTAGAAGGAATAATTCTAATTCTCATAAAGCTAATTTTTAGTATTTTTTTATAAGGAAATGAAACTAGGTCAATTGAAATCGACCCATAACATCCTCGCGGATGCGAGCGGTAATCAAAAGTAAAAAAAAAATTAAATTACCCAAAGAAATATAAAACCAAGGGATACACACAAGGACACAAACAAAATTACTCTCAAAGAAAGTCAGGCGGAACTTTGAAATCCCAAAGAAGGAAAACCGAGTCCGTGAGGGTAAAAAACTAAAAATATGAAAGCAATCCTGCAACTATTTTTTTTTTTACAAAACATCCTTAGTCAGATCTCCATTCCAATTGCCAAACTAATACTGAAAATGGAGAAAACATCCAAAAAATAACCAAATTCTGTTAACACAATTTCTAATATAGTTTTGCTAAAATCATAAGATAAAACATCATAAAGTATTTCTGTTTAATTCCTGCCTATTTTAAACCTTCAAACTAAAGATGTGATATCAGGTGTTAAAGAAATTGCACATAAAACAAAAGGTTGCATAAGATTTTAGCCATCCCTTTTCATCAAAGGTAATGAGTTAGGATGACAGGACCCAAAATAGAAGGCCAGCCTGGTCTGATGCATTCTTCAAATGGGAACACTCAAAATTAACATAAAAACCAAACTAATTAAATTGGACTAATAATATAATACGCTCTAGAAATGCAGTTTAAATCAATCAAATCAATCAGACACAATCATTAGTCGGTATAATACATGAAATTAAACAAAACAAATAATAAATTACCGCATCATCTTGTTTGTGTATGCCTCCTTTGCAGAAATGTTGTTGTTGTTGTTGTTGTTGTTGTTGTTGTTGTTGTTGTTGTTGTTGTTGTTGTTGTTGTTGTTGTTGTTGTTGTTGTTGTTGTTCCATTTCTTCCCAATCTTCTACTTCTAATAGTAACCTAATACGATATGACATCAATCAAAAATCCTAATTTTAGATCATCATCATCATCAATTTCAGAAAAAAAAAACAAACTAATAGAACTAGGAAATAAAATGATGAAAAGGAACCTAATTTTAGGTAGAATAAGAAAACGGGGGAAAGTAATTTTAACATACCTGAAGCGAATGAACTGGGGCAAAACGATGATGTGAAAAAGATGGATATTGGAGAGGTAGAGACCCGAACCAACGTCGGAAAATCCTCCTTGCACTACTATCGGTACTATTTTGTTTATGTTTTTTATGTAGAAAAGATGGATACTGAAGTGGTTGAGAATGACTTGGGAAGAGACATGAGAGAGGGGAGAGTAAAAGGAGGAAAAGAGGAAAATGCATGGTTGGTAATGCATGACAACATAAAATAGTCGTACACAAAACGAAACCTGTAACACCCCTCTATTACCCGGCCAAGGTAATGGGAGGATGTTACCATCTCGGTTTCCCGAGACAGTGTTTTAAAACTTCAATTAAAGAACAACTTAATTAAATAACAAATTTAGTGATTTACAAATGAAGGAATAAAGAATAATAAATGTGAACTAGACATTATACAACTTGTCTACCATCTAAGTTATCTATCTATGCTACTCGACTCCAAGTCTGATGCTGGTCTCGTCTCCCACGTGACATCAAACCAACCTGTACTTAACCTGCACCCCATATGATCAAAAATATCATATGGATCAACACAGGCCACCCCGAAAATAGGTGACAATTTACACAGATACACACACACACACACATCAGTTTCAATAAATAAACATAAGACACAACGTGATAGATAAATATGCAACATATCAATGATATGAATGAGACAATATTATACAATCACCACGTCGGTACTGGGATAAGCCCAGACGTACCCACAACCATAGGTGTCAGGGACACGCCCACGAAGCCATACCTCACAAACAGGTACTCGGAACAAGTCCGTGGAACCGGACCCGAGAGCGACTCGGATCCCCTGCCAGACATCTATCCTCATTCACACGAGTCCCTTCGTAACTCAAGTCATTAGTGTACACATCCCTCTTGGAGTAGGAAGGTTCAAGAGGCGACCCAAGCATGAGACGGTCTCCCAACCGCCTCACGCCTCCTCAACAAAAAGTAACCATCCACAAACCGTCATGTCCTCCAATATGCATGACAACCACAATAAATGCAAAATGCCATACAATATGCCAATTACTGACGCATCATGATGCAAGGTCCCAAATACGATATGAATATCAATTCTCAATATTCACGACAAACATATTATAATGCAATGGCCACTCAATAACGACTCATATGTCCATTGAAATATATTGAAACCGAGTAGGATTAACCTACCTTTTAGCATACTCCATAAACAATCCAATTAATAATATTCTTCCACAAAACCGTCACCTAAATAAATACTAAATACGCATAATTACTAATTAATATAATTAAATTAAAAACATGTTAACAAGTAAACAAAACCCGTCTAAAAATATACCCAAACACCCACAAACACACGAGTTAAATCGTGTGCTTGAGCCACGAAAACCACCCCCTTCAATTCCCCTTATCCACTGCTAACACCCTAGCCCACCACCACCTTGGACCACCTTCTCACCACCCTTGGCCACGGTGGCCAGCAGTCCTGCCAACCGATATACACCACCTCCAAAACAACGACAACAACAACAACAACAAGTAGCAACCCGACAGCACCCATACACACACACGACATACACACACCAAACAACTCCATAATTACCACCACCGTTCACACCACCACTACCCGCCTAGCCACGGTGAACCACAGCCTGTCCAGTCACTAATGACGCTACCAAACACCAGCGCTAAACACCTACACATGACAACAACAAAAACCACTATCCACAACACACACAAACCCGCATACCCTCCAAATCACCCGTTTGGCCACCCAAACCACCGCCACCCAAACCACCGCCACCACCATTGACTACCACTCAATTAGCGTCTCAGCCCACGAGAAAAGCCACCCAAGACCACCCCAAGTCAGGCCACAAACGAGGGTCAAAATACAGCCCAAAGACGGGTACAACAACCACAACAATAACGACATTATATGTCACGGTCAACCCTAGATATGGCGGTCAATGATGGTCAAAGGGGGTCAACGACGGTCAGAGATGGGTCAAGATCGGCGCGGGTCAACGGTATAAATAAATTAACATACGGGCTATCATATGACGGTCTTACCTCAAGATCTCGAGGCCGAGGGACAAAATCTCCCTTTCTTTTCTCTCTTTTCCTCTCTCTCTCTCTCTCTCTCTCTCTCTCTCTCTCTCTCTCTCTATAATCTTCGTGTGTTGATTTTGTGAATTGTGATAAGGTGGATGATATAATGGCAGGTGGAGTATTCATGTATAAGGGTGGGTGTAAGGTTCTAGTAATATGCCGTATTATTATTATCAATATTATTATCGTATATTATTATTACTACTTATTATTACTATATACTACCGTAACCATATAATGCCGTCTTATAACATAACTTGTAGAATACAGTATAAAGTATAATATAAAATATGAGGCATTATAGTCTTCCCCCCTTAAAACGAACTTCGTCCCCGAAGTTCACCTCACACTCTCTCCTCTCCAACTACTCCCTGAAGCCTCATCACCATTTCTCATGCACTCTCTCGCCTCACATGCTTATCTACAGTATACGCTCTTTTATAAATATCACGCTCATCCCAAGGTTCTTTGTTCAACTCTCATTACTACTTCACATTCCGCACTTCCTCTTTCCTTAATTTAGGAATTGTTACATCCACTCTCTCTAAAATAGATCTTCTTCCCGAAGTTCGAATCCCAAACATCAACTATTAACATCTTCTCGATTGTCTAACTAAATTCCACCATGTACCGCGCATAGTCATGCCTCAATGGTACATTTAACAAAAACGTATACCATGAAGTGTCAATTCCGTACTATACCTTTACCTTTTTTCTTCATTAACATCATCCTAGATACTCCATGATATCATTACTAGGCTCACTCAAGTCGAACTCATGAGCGCTACAACAACTATATCCTATTAATAAAACATCTATGAGACATATCCACATGACAATCATGGTTAAAAATTTTCAGTCCATCATGTATTTCAACTCTTTTATCTATAAACGGAAAATCACGGGAAGCAAACAATAGTACTGAAAACGCAATATCGACTCATATGAGAATAATAAACGAGCATAATACTTTCAAAATTCTTTCACAACCATTCCGTCTCCCCCGGCACAACCGGCGACGGTAAACACAGTCACCCGCAACCGCACCGCAACTCAAAACACAACGGCTATATCAGCCACCATTACAACCTATCAAGTCTCGTGAATACGGTCTTAACACCACATTATTAACCAAGAATAACAACAATATCAAAACTCAAACAAGGAATTGACAACTAGACCATAATGCGTAACATGGATACTTCACAAAGCAATTAAAAGACAGCTTTGCAAACAACATCTATGCTACCATTCATGGGGTCGAGTCTCACGAAATTACTTTCACGCGTTGTAAATATGTACTCAAATTAGACGTTCATACTATATAACACAGGTGATCAAACACTTCAATAACATAATTCGACTCATGTGTGTCACATATCACATTCCCAATCCCGTATCCGTGAAGACTCGACTTGGTAGTACTGGATGTACAACTATATATCCTAATTATATTAAAACTAAGACTCATCCATCTTACGCCACGACCGACAACACAATCTTCTTATAGGAGTTCGTGCCAAACTTATAACGAATTTTACTTATAACTCTAAGTCCTTAATTACATAATTGCGTTCGATTGACCAAACTTGTTTCTTCATCTTAGAAAATAACGCTGCTCAAAACCCGACGTCAGTATAATAATAATATAACACCCGTATACAATCACTCTCAAGTAGTTCCTCCACTAAGCGTTTCTAGGACTTTTACTATACATCTTACACCACCTATACGTCAACCATGTCTTTGTTATCTAATAGTCAAATCATGGAACTCATTAACCATAGATCCCAAATCGTACCCATAATAATCGCTCACATGTTTTTTCCAATCGTATTCACTATTAGTAAGTAAAAACACTCGATAAATATTCGACCTTGATTATGCCTCACTCATTATTCATAACGTTACCTCTTATCATTAACTTACTCAACTCAAGACTTTGTAAGGCTAAACTTTCTCCCTAGTGCTCTCACATTTCCAAACTTGACGATTATATACAATTCCGCATCCCTAACTCTTTCTTTAAGTCTTTTAAGTCTTTTAAACGTATTAATATTTGTAGGTCACAAAATAACATTTCCTCAATTACAAAACACTACTACTAGTGTAAAGGTCTCTTCCTAAAAAAACACATTAGTCAACCATCTTACATGTCCATATCTCTCGGTTACTCCGCTCTAATTGTCAACAATTATCTACACACAACCCGTCTCCACGCAATATTCCTTTACTCACAATACTTACATCACTACTTAACCAAACCAATTTAACCTTTAACAATTCATTCGAGGTTTAAACGAATAGCATTCTCATTCCTCGCATGACTTGTCTCCCTCACGACATCATACACGTACCTACCTACACGGCTCAAATCCGCATCAATGGGATAACTTACTATAAACCTATGTTTTCCATTCATAACTATCAAGATACCACATTCACTCATCACAGAATATTAACACTTGCTCTTTATCCTCCTAAGCTCGTCAACTCACTTTCGATTTATATTTCCTCAACCACAACCATGTGTGTCCACACGTCTTATCCACCAAAACCATTCAACCCGCGAGGTAAATAATGCATTAAGACCTATATATAAGTAAAATAAAACATTGTTAACAATTTTGTAACACTATGGAACAATGAAATCATGTTTTAAGTACAAAACCAAAGTTAGGTCATGTATGCTATAGATTTCGAAAATTCAGGGTCATATTTTGAGACGAAAATTTCAATTAAGATAATACAATGCATCACTAACAAAAATCTTAATGACTCTATTAAATCAAGAAATAAACATAATAATTAAATTTAGCATGAACTCTACACTATTTCAAAATCTTGGGAAAGTTTAAGACAAGATTTTCAAGCTTTAATACCATGCCTAACATTATTAAACAACATTTGAAACTTTATGACATAACTAAATAAAGAATAGAGTATAAAAATCAAAATTTTCGGTACAACTAACATACATGTCGAAATTTGAGGCGATTTGTAAGGCATGATGACTCCTAGTTTAATAAACACTATGCAATATCAACAAGGATCAAGTACCAAGAGACAATTTAATCGGGTTTTGAGTGCGAAAATCAAAATTTGTCATTTATACTATGAGATTCCAAAAATTTGGGCAACATTTTGAGAGGAAGTTTTTGACTAAAAATGGTATATGTAATTACTAACAAAGATAGTAGCATTATTAGTCAATTAAACCAAGTTTTAAACACGAAAAATCGAAATTTAAGCATGAACAACAAAATTTTGAAAATTTTGGAACAAATCAAAATTCAAATGTAATTTAATATTTAACCTTACTAGCAAAGATTAGAGTCTCTTAGAGCAATTAAGCTAAGTATTAAACAAAAAGTAATAAAGTTTCACCTTAAGAATCCCAAATTTTGAAAGGTGTCAAATCGGACAAAATTTAACATAAAGTTTATCATATTTATCATAAGTAGTGTTATAGAAAGTCAATTGGCACCATAAATTAAACAAAACAAGTTATTAAGTGGTAAGAATTGGAGCAATTAGTATAGATCTAAGAAAATCAAATTGGGGAAGAATAAGAGAAAATATGAACTTCTTACATTATGAAATTAGTTAGGATTAATAGAGTAGAGGGGAGTACGAATCTTGAATATAAGCAACAAATAATGGCGATGGAGTGTCTGAGATCTTTTTAGAAGAATCTTGGAGATGAAGATATGAGAAAAGATGAAGAAATGAAAAAGATAAGATATAGTAAAAGTAGATTTTTACTCAATATGCAGCTCGAATAAGGCACTTGATCTAGCGTCAAGTCCACTCGGCCGAGTGAACTTTCACTCCGTCGAGTGGCCTAGTTACTCGGTCGAGGGCCCAACTCCAGAAATGTTCTAGACTCTGGATTGGTCCACTCGGTCGAGTGACCGGTCCACTCGACCTACTGCTGACTCGCACTCGTCCAAATGACTTTTTTCAGCTTGCAATTTCCGACTAAGAAATACAATTCCTATGCTAGAGACTACTCTACTAACAACCATTATCAATCACACTCTAACTATAGTACTATTAAGTCCAAAGAATGCATACGATATAAAAGGTCAAGGAACGGGACTATCATCCCTCACACCAACACGTATAAACCACTTCCAAAACATGATACAAATGTTAATCTACTTGTCCAACTTCCACATATTATCACCCACCACATGAACAATTATATCATGCAAGAAATCTGATAATAGCCACAACACACATGTAATCAAACAACACTTCACATATCCTCCACTCGTACTTAAAACCACCCACAGAGTGACCAAATTAAAGGAGATAATATGATCCAGTTTTGACATATCGGTGCCTATTCATCCAAAATCGGTCTCCCATTGTACTCATGTAGGGTTCATTTTATTAGACACACCTAGGTTCATTTTAGTTCATTTGTTTAGGTTCCAAAATCGTCGATCTGATACCACTTTGTAACACCCTCTTCTTACCCGACCAAGGTAATAGGAGGATGTTACCATCTTAGTTTCCCGAGATAGTGTTTCAAAACTCTAATTAAAGAACAGCAAAAAAATGAATAAATGAATAATAAATGTGAACTAGACAATATACAACATGTCTACCATCTAAGTTATCTATCTATGCTACTCGACTCCAAGACCGATGCTCGTACCGTCTCCCGCGTGACATCAAACCAACCTGTACTTAACCTGCTCTCCATATGATCGGAAATATCATATGGATCAACACAGGCCACCTCGAAAATAAGTGACAATTTACACAGACACACACACACACACACACACGTCAGTTTCAATAAATAAACATAAGACACAACGTGATAGGTAAATATGCAACATGTCAAAGATATGAATGGGGCAATATTATACAATCACCACGTCGCTACCGGGATACGCCTAGATATAGCCACAACCACCAGTGTCAAGGACACGCGCATGACACCACACCTCACAAACATGTACTCGGAATACTTCCATGGTACCGGGCCCAAGAGCGAATCAGATCCCCTGCCAAACGTCCTGCCTCAACCAGACGAGTCCCTCCGTAACTCAAATAAATAATGTGCACATACCTCTTGGAGTGGAAAGCTCCAAGAAGAAACCCGAGCGTGAGACGGTATCCCAACCACCTCACGTCTCCTCAAGAAAAAGTAACCAACCACAAACCGTCATGTCCTCCAATATGCATGACAAACACAATAAATGCAAGATACCATACAATATGCAAATTACCGACTCAACATGATGCAAGGTCCCAAATACGATATAAATATCAATTCTCACTATTCATGACAAACATACTATAATGTAATAACCACTCAATAACTACTCATATTACCATTCAAATATATTGAAACCGAATAGGATTAACCTACCTTTTAGCATACTCCATAAGCAATCCAAATAATAATATTCTTTCACAAAATTGGCACCTAAATAAATACAATAAATACGTATAATTACTAACTAATTTAATTAAATTATTAACATGTGAACAAGTAAAAAAATGTCTTAAAATCTACCCAAACACCCCAAAACACACGGCCACACGAGTTAAACCGTGTGCTTGAGCCACGAAAATTTCCCCTTCCAACTCCCCTTAATCACGGCCAACACCCTAGCCCACCACCACCGTGGACCACATTCTCACCACCCTTGGCCACGGTGGCCAGCAGCTCTGCCAATCGCTTTACACCACCTCCAAAACAGCGGCAACAACAACAAGTAGCAGCTCGATAACACCCATACACACACCAAACACCCCCATAATCACCACCAACGTTCACACCACCACTACCCGCCTAGCCACGGTGAACCACGACTTGCCTAGCCACCAATACCGCCACCAAACACCAGCCCTGAGCACCTACACACGAGAACAACAACAACCACTAACAACAACAACACACACAAACCCGCATACCCTCCAAACCACCGCCACCCAAACCACCACCACTGACCACCACTCAATTCGCGTCTCAACCAACGACAAAATCCGCCTAAAACCAGCCCAAGTCAGGCAGCAAACGAGGGTCAAAATCCAGCCCAAAGATGGGTACAACAACCGCAACAATAACAAAATTATATGTCCCAGTCAACCCTAGATCTGGGGGTCAACGATGGTCAGAGACGGGTCAAGGTCGAGGCGGGTCAACGATATAAATTAATTAAGATACGGGCTAGCATAAGACAGTCTTACCTTAAGATTTCAAGGCTGAGGGACAAAATGCCCCTTCCTTTTCTGTCTTTTCCTCTCTCTATAATCTGGGTGTGTTGAGGCTGGGAATTGTGATAAGATAGATGGTAGAATAGTAGGTGGAGTATGCATATATAAGGGTGGATGGAAGGTTCTAGTAATATGTCTTATTATTATTATCACTATTATTATAGTATGTTATTATTACTTATTATTACTATATATAATCGTCACCATATAATATGGTCTTATAACATAACTTGTAGATATAGTAGAAAATATAATATAAAATATGGGGTATTACAAAACCAAATTGTGAAATATGAAACGCTACGTTTTGTGGTTGAAATGAGCAAAGTGATGTGCTTGGTTACTGTTCATTGTGAATAATAACTTGCCTTACCCATATATTAATTAGTAAGGGGTATGTCGGAAAATCCTCCTTGCACTACCTTCGGCACTCTTTTGTTGATGTTTTTTATGTATAAAAGATGGATATTGAAGAGGTTGAGGCTTGAGAATGGCTTGGGATGAGACAGGAGAGAGAGGAGAGTAAAAGGGGAAAAAGGGGAAAATGCATGGTTGGTAATGAATGACGACAGGAAATAGGCGTACCCAAAATGAAACCAAGCTGTGAAATACGGAACATTGCGTTTTAAATATGACTTATGCATTCGACCTTTTAGTAATACCTTCAACGAAATGTAACAATTCTCATCGAGTTCAAATGTTCAACAAAGAATAATAAGAGTAATCTATCTATTTTTTTTCCTCCTCTTAAAAAAGGCTTTCGCACACTTTACATAATTGGAGAAAAAGTCTTGGAGTCTAGGTTCTAGTAGTGGAGCTAGGGGTGGTAAGGGCGTTCGTGTTCCTTTATGGATGAAATTTACGTAAAATTTAGTTAAATGTTCTGAATTTTTTGTGTGTAAAGCTTATATTATTACCTGTTCGTCCCCATTTAAATCCCCCACCTCTAGGTAGGTTTCTAAATTGTTCAAGTTTAGTTTTGAAAGCTCTAGAAGTTGTTAGTTTATGCTTTGAAGAACATTTTATTCACTTGACACTCTCAATAGAAAAGCATACATGTTTTAATGCTTAAGATTGTCGTTTATGTAATAGTGAAGGATAATTTTCATTAAACACTTTTAATTTATAGAATTTCAATTTTTTTTTTTTTGTAGAATTTCAAAAACTAATTCTATTGTTTAGGTGTTATGGATGGCGTGCCTGATTTTTCATAATTAGGCGAAAATACAATGACAAAAATATTTTTATGCAAGTGTTTTAATAAGGGAAATAAATTTGCGTAGGCTGTAGCTGACAAAGAAAATCACCATTCTACCCGATTATTAATTTGTTCCTTTTTTTAATTATACAAATATCATCACTTCTGAATATTAATAATATCATGTTTTTTTTTTTCGTTTTTTTTTGTGAAAGGATGGCAAAAGTGGAAATTGGTGGCTTAATGTCTGCGGCATAAACCTTGGATTTTGGCCTAAACAAATATTCACAAAAATGTCAAAATCAGCGACTTACATTGGAGTAGGAGGTGAAGCGTATGGCCCAACTAATAGTCCTCTTCCTTCGATGGGAAATGGATATTATCCAATTGATAATAACATGGAGCTAAGCGCATTTTTTAGTAACATGGTGTTTATAGATGAAAATCATAGAAAAATCGATCATCCACAAGTCGAGCGATATACAAATGATCCACAATATGGTATCAATAATGTTGATAGTACAGGATACTTTGGACATGTCATTCTCTACGGTGGCATAAAGAAATAAACAATAATAATTTTCTGGATAATATTATACATTTATCATGGAAGAAAATAAATTGCACTTTGTCATTTGTTTTTACTGAATAATGATGGTTACATAGTCATAGACGGAGGAAGGAGTAATAACGAGCCGCGCCGAGCATCACGAGTTTGGCTTTCCTCGGCTTGTACTCATGAGGCAAATTTTGAGCTCAAGTCGATCTTGAACTTACCCGAGCTTGATAACACTTCGCTCATTATCAAGTTTGTGAGCTTAAACCCAAGAACAAGACTATATATAATTGTTATATTTTTCGCTTTTTTGTTTCTTACGAAATTTTCAATTATAGGATATATAAAATTATTCACAAAGACTATTATACAACTATTGTACAAGAGCATTGGACAACCATAATCAATCTAACCGAGCTTATGTGTATTTTTTTCGCGCTCTTATAATTTTGATTTATATTTTGATGTCAAAAATTAAAATCTAATTGAGCTCACACATATATTATTTTTGAGTTTCATTTTAATTTTTATAAGTTTAATATTTTTATAATGGAGCTCAGTTTCTATTAAACAAAGCTCGTAATCTATAGGTGTAAGCTCAAGTAAACACATAATGAAGCTCATATTCTTTTCTATAAAACCAATACAACTGGTTGTATAATCTACTAACTGAAAATTATTAGACGAATCTATGTTACCATTTGATAAAGTGGTAATACAAAGACGGCTTCAAATACAATTTAAGAAAAATGAAAGAAAAACATTAAATAACACACACCAACACACCACCAACCCCCCACCCCCCAATACACAATATATTGCATATCACTTGCCCCTTTCTTGCCCCAAAACAACCCGCCTTCAAGTAGACCACCTATCCACCACCAGACCACTCAACATCACTCACCACCAGACCACTCTACCAACATAATCACCCACAAGACCACTCGAACCCGTTGTTGCTCACTACCGTTCGACCAACTCCAGCCAATAACCCCAACCCACTCAACCCACCACATGAACCACCATAGCTACCAAATAATTAACCCACTTATTATTAATTTTTAGTTACTAATTATTGTCATGTCATCAAAAATTAACGTCCCCTTAACGGCCGTTATGTTAGGGGTATCATAAACACAAAAATAGAATCTCGAGAGTACCATGGGCAAGCAGATTCATAAAAGTAAGAGTATCTTGTGAAATCTGACAAAATTAAGGGGTACCATGGAAAATTTTCGTTAAATCACATTGATGTCCAATAGTCTTTCTTGTATTTTTTCCATATATTTTTTATTTTACCTTTTCTGTAACGAAAAGAGTATTTTCTCTCCCTCTTCTAGCTCCTTCCCCAAAAAATAATCAATTGTACTTTATGCTAATGGTTAAGAGTTATCCTCCCTACCACTAATGGGAGTAACTAGGTAGTATCCCGCGCTTCACACGGCCTGTTTGAAAATTTTGTTATTATAATTGAAGAAAAATAATATAATTCATATATGACATTTAATATCTTTACTTATAAATAAAAATAAATTAACTTTCTCAACTCTTATTTCCTTAGATTTAACTTCAATGTTTTAAAATAAAATACATACAATTTTAATTATAATTAAGAAGTGGTAGTTAGCTATTCATGATAAATGTTATTATATAAATAATTTTGTGACTTATCAAATATCATATTAATTAAAATAAATGTATTCGAATAATGCAAAAATCAACATTTAGTTCTTAAGTTGGATCATTTCACAACACGTTACACTCAGAATCAATTAATATTTCTTCAAGACTATGTGAATATAATTTGATGCATTTTTCAATTTTTAATATATAACGTGTGATGTTTATATATCAAACATATAGGGTCAAAGCTCAACTTATTTGAATGTTTTGGTTGTGTATGTCCAGCATATGTGTAGATACCCAGTATCTGTTAAGATTTCAACAAACACCCGATGATTATCGGACTACAACATGCTTAGGAATCGCAGCGTTTGATCGACAGTTTGTGTACAACTATACGTCGGAAAACTTAAAACGATTTCGAAAATAAAACATTTCAAAACTTTTCAAAAGTACCTGGAGTGTTTAATGCATGAAGACGGGGTCACAATGACAGTAACTAGAGTCAAAACCGACACTGGACCAAAAACCGACTCAAAATTCAAATCCAAACTCCAACAAAGAGTCAAACCGAGTCAAACACAAAAAACAAACCATTCAAAAACTTCTATGTTAAGGTTTCCCGGAATCTTACATAGTCAAGTAACAAACATGTTCATCCAAATCCTAGGATAGAACAAATCATGATTGCGTTCGTGTGATAGTGACAAGACACCTCGAAGACGTGCGACGTGGCCCGCGTCTCTTTGAGCAGCCCATGCGGCCACGTCGCTCAAAACTCACACAACCACTCATTTTCATATAAATAACCCTCAAATGCCACCATTTGAGAGTTACGCGAGTGTCCGCCCCTCATCTCTCCTTTAAAATTCTAGACTCGACTTCTCAAGCCACAATCCGACACGTGTTTACGACCTACCGATCGTAAACACAAGCCTTACACATTGTTTGGTACCGTTATCGTGCATTAAATCACTTGACCGACCATCTCGACCACTACGCCATCACTAAACTTAACAAAACACTCTTTTTACTTACTAAAACGGTTTTAAACCGAGTTTTCCAACCAAACAAGTTGATACACGTTCGTCGATTTCTCGTCATAAGCCTAGCATGTAAAAATCTTCTTTTATCATGTTTTCATATGTTTCATGACTACAACATGCTAAATCATGCATAACATGGTCCAAAACATGGGAAGAATGAGCCAAAACCGGTTTTTGGTGAGGCAGAGGCTACTTACGTAGCATAAAGGCTCGCGCCTTAAACAGCCTACCCAACCTTAAATCCAAATCGTGTTTGCTCTCTTCATCTCCTTTATTTTTTATTTCATATTTGCAATCAGTTTTTACCATTTCAAGTATTTTCAAACCTTTTTATGACAAGTTTTTAACCATAAAACATTTTTCACCCTTGGTTCCTAATACCATGACGGTTTAATCCGTGTTTCGGTGATAATATTTGGTTAATTACATTATAAAAGGTATTTTAAAACCTTTCATTTCATTTATTTACATTTTGAAGGGTATTTTAAAGCCTCTCATCATTTCTTTAAATTTTCAAAATAAATGTATTAGTCATCAACACAAAGTCATCCTTGGTTCCACATACCATGTTGGATTCTAACCCGAGTACGATGATGAATATTGACTAATTACAAACAAATGAACTTAAGACAATTAGTTCATAATTATTTTCAAAACTATTCATGTCAAGCTTGCAAAATCGAACCCGGCATCGAATATTGTCAAAACAATGACGATTATTCAAGTCTCGTTCTTCAAATCAATACAAAAGCGGCCTAAACGGCCTTTTCAAACCAAAACGGGTTGAAACACCCGTTCTTCAAAACGTTTCATGAGCTTTTTCAAATGGTCAGAACACGTCTTCCATAGTTTGCCGATCCGCGCCTAAACAGACCTTTCCTTTTTCTATTTTCAAACCAGGGGAGACTCCTTTGCATCGCCAAGAGGCTCGCGCCTCTTCTGGCTTCCTGATGCAGGGTCTGTTGCCCTTCTAGCATTCGTCTAGGACGATCCCGACTTCGATTAACCCGAATACAGGATGGATCAGATGAATTCGCTCATTTTATCCTATATTTGCAAAACGCCTTACTATGACAAATGGATCACATTATGCACCATAAACCTAATTCGGTAAATGGATGTTTAATTTTCGTCTTGCATGCAAATCAACATAAAATCAAACTTGACATCTTATACTTGATACTTGGATTAAACAAAACGACATAGAAAGCTCACATGTTAGGTTAAACTTTTGGATGCGCATTCATGCATTTAAACGGTTTTATCAATTTTTTTATTTAACCAACCAAGATCGATCAGTAGAGGCCGCTACCGCGGGCGGGATTGGGTGTCTGATTAAAGGGCTTCCCAATACGTACCTTCACCTCTTACTCAAAAACTTTGGATAGTGGACGATCTTATCTAGGGCGTACGAGAGTCATTCTAGAGATAGGATGCTAAAGAGGGACGATTCCTTATCTTTAGTACCTATGTCAAACCCTGCTTTGTGCTTCGTTTGACCGAGGTATAAAGTGGATTCGAACGGGTTCCAAGCATCCCACAAATGCTTGGTGGCGACTCCGTACATCTCTGTCACCGTTTCGAGATCCTTGCCGAGACGAAACCGACCGATCTAAAATGATCCGGTCGAAAGCATTCTTACGCCACCGAGCGTGGCTTTCAAAAGACCACTATGCATCCAACAAATTGGGTTGGCGCGTAGATGGGCCATGTCCACAGATTGGCGACTCCGCCGAGGAAAACTAGGACACTTGTGTCATTGTGATCCCTAGATGGTGAGACTCGAACGAGATCTTGGTTGAAATGCATTAATTGATATTGTGGTCACGGTCGGGTTCCTTGTCCGGGCCCATAACCTAACCCTTTTCGACCAGTTGGCTCATCTCGTTGGCTTGAGTTTTCTCATCCCCGCGTTTCGAATCCCGATTGACTCAAGCATACCGTTGACGTTACATATTTCTATTTCGACAAAGATCCTTCATCACCTTCAAACACGAGGCTAGGACACCTTCCTTACACATTTTGTTTGGATTAGTATCCCTCACGAAAATCGGGGTTTGATTGCTTGGTGTATGTGTAGCCCACCCTTTAAGCCAAAACCCGTGTCAGCATTATGCATAATATAATGAAACTACGAGTGCTTATGAGTTATGTGATCAAAAGTCCTTCCGTGTCAAATACCTTTTTTTTTTGCGCTGTTATATGGCCATTTCAAACCTCGGTCTTTCGCCAACCGTTGCTTTTCAACACGCCTTTCTAGGCCGTCGTAATGACGATTTTAAAGCCCAGTTTTTAATAACCATTTCAACACGCCTTTCTAGGCCGTCGTAATGACGAATTTCAAATCGGTTTTTATAACCATTTCAACAAGCCTTTCTAGGCCGTCGTAATCACGATTTTCAAACCCGGTTTTTTTATAACCATTTAAACACGCCTTTCTAGGCCGTCGTAATGACGATTTTCAAACTCGGTTTTCTACAACCATTTCAACACGCCTTTCTAGGCCGTCGTAATAACGATTTTCAAACTTGGTTTTATACAACCATTTCAACACGCCTTTTCACGCCGTTATAATCGCCTAATCAAGACATGGACTTTAACCCGTCTCGCGCCGACAATGGCTCTTTCAAAACCCGAGAAAGGCACACACCACTTTCTCGAGACATTTTCGAGATCCCGAGGACCATGCACCGTCCCCGACACATTTTCAAACATTTAAAAACTCGATTTTCAAAACATACAATTTTGAATTTAAAAAAAAACGTCTCTGGAGACAATACATTATTTTCCGAGCCGACTTAAACTCAAACCCTCTTTTTCAAACAAACTTAAGACAACCCTTCAACTGACCGACTTGCGGAGATCCCTATCTTCAGAAGCCGTCCATAAAGCGACAAACGAATCTTTTTGAAAATCCCTATTTTCGAAAACTTCAGTCCACCATTCCAGTTCCGCCTCGTGTCTATCGAGTCAGAGAAAATGTACTTATGGGTCTTTACTTATGAGTCGTCTAACCACGAGACTCGTCCAACGGCGTCACGCCACTACATTAGACGCGAGTCAAAGTTCGGTCAACACCGTCACGTTATAAATCGAGTCAACACCGAGGTACCTCACATGGTCATCCTCGTCTTGTTGAGCCTGATCTTTGTTCTGTCCTTTGTGTTGTCTGCGTTCAGTCTTTGAACCGTGTCAGATTGAGTTGAAATGTTAGCCATTTTTCTACCCCAGAACCATGGCCATATCTTCAGCTTCGTCCAACAACAATGCCAACAGATATGTTACAATGGCCCAGCTAGCCAGCTTACTCACTGCTCTTAAGGTCACCCTGGACCGTGTCGAGACCCGTATCGACACCCAGGAAAATAAGGAAATTGGAGAACACAACACTCCGCCTTTGACTGAAACTGAGAAAAGGCTCAAACTCTTGGAAGAACAACTCCTAGCCCGAGGTAACAACATCCACCATGAAAACAATCGAAGATTTGAACCCGTTGGGGATCAACTACCCGACAACTTTACCTTGACTGATGTGCCCAAATTCAAGGGAGTGGAGGATCCACTCAATCAAATCCGAGCCTTCAAGGATTACATGGCCATAAAAGGGGCAAACAGGAACTCTTCACCCGGATCTTTCCATCATCCTTGGAACCGATCCCTCGCCAATGGTACTACTCTCTTGACACGAAGAACCTCACTACCTGGGATGAGGTCGCAGTTGAATGTGCTATGCAATATGCCGACAATGTCGAAATGCAGGCCAACACCCATACTCTTGAGGTCCTCACTCAAAATGATAAGGAGGGATTCACTGAATTCCTAACCCGTTGGAGGAGAGTATGCACTCAGTTGGTCAGCAAGCCAAGCGAGTCAACTTTGGTGGAGAAATTTGTCAAAAATCTCCGCCCGGTATATGCCAACTTACTGAGATACCAAAACAACAAGACGTTTCAGGACCTGCAAATCCTTGGAACCCGCATTGAAGACGACCTCCGAAAAGGTGTCCTAGCCAAAACCACCGGTAGAGGCTACCAAGGATCTACATCAACCGGATATCGCTCTTATGGTCAAATAAACAAAATTGACGAGGTCAACTTCCTCGAGCCAACCGCGAAGAGAGCTGAGCGCCCTCAAAGAGTGTTCACCAACCTAGGGTCAACTTATGCAAGCGCCCTAAAAAAGGCTCATGGACCAAGGGAAATTACAACCAATTGGACCCACCCTGGATCCGTCTGATGTTAAGAAATCCCGCTTCTAGAACCCTAATGCCTACTGCCAATACCACCAAGGGAAAGGTCATGACACGGAAACCTGTTTCAAACTCAAACACGTCATTCAGGACATGATCGAGAAAGGGGAATTACCTTTACCTCCACAAACAAAACCAAACAACAAGACAAACCCTTTGGTAATCCATGCTATCACCGATGATGAGCCGATCTTAGACTGCGCACACCTCATCTTAGCAATTGATGACGAGGTGAATGCCTTGGAGAAGGATGCCTCGGACGGGGTATTTGTGTTCAGCGCCGCAACCATGCTCGCCATGTTCCAACAGGTTGAGGAGGCTATTGCGAGTCTCTCCGAGAGAATTACTGGACTTGACGATGCCTACCGACGAGTGATTTTTAATCCTCTAACACCGCGTCTGAGGAAGGGTCCCCCAAGCACCCAAAACTACCCTCACCAGGAAGGATTGCTCCCGCGACCATTCTGGCACGCACCCCACAATGATCACCCCCACAATAATCAACCTCACAAAAATTACCCTCAAAAAAATTACCCTCACAAAAACTGCCCATCAAGGAATACCCCTCCAAGGTACCCTTGAGATCCCGAAGTCAATGGTATCAGGAGAGATGGCGCCAAGGATGTCTATCTGATCCCGGGAAGAGAGAAACAGGTAAAAGAGATCGGTTATCTTACCCAGTCCGGACGCCCCCTATCAAACCCCCAACAATTCAACAGTCGTTCCAACGACGAATGACCAAGTTGTCCCAGAGGTGGACACTCAGCCAAAGGCTCTCGAAAATTCGATCCTCAAACAACTCCAAAAAGCAAAAGCCGAAATTTCAATTCGGCAACTAATTGCTACATCCTTCGAGCATCGGCAAGCTCTGCTGCAAGCTTTGGGAAAACGATTGTGCCCTCTACCTCCTCCCCTGAAGAAGTAGTAGCACACATGACAAGGGATGTCCCCGACCTAAACAACCCGGTCATCTTCTCTGATGAGGATATCCCTCCCTTCGGAGCCAACCATAACCTGACCCTATACATCACCGTGCAGTGCCTAAAACAGAATGTGCCTATGGTTCTTGTGGATGTCGGATCCGCGGTTAATGTCATTCCCCTCAAAACAGCCCACAAACTGGGTATCAAAAAAGCTGATTTGGTCCCAACCAATCAAGGAGTACGCGCTTATGACGGCACTCATCGTAAGGTCGCGGGGCTTATCACCCTACCCGTTGTAACCGGACCACTGGAAAGGCAAACCAGTTTTCAGGTAGTCGACATCGACGCCTCCTTCAACATGCTTCTGGGACACCTCTGGATTCACACCGTCAAGGCAGTTACCTCAACCCTTCATCAGAAAATCAGGGTCCCCTTCAACGAGAAGACGATCACAATTTCCGCTTCCCCGACCACAGCCGTTATGAAAAAGGGAATAACCTCCCAAGCCATTGAGGAGGACGACAGTGAAATATGGGGATTCCAAGCTGTGACTGCCCTAACAGACAACTCAACACCCTTTGATTGTGACCCATTTTCCAACCTTATAGTCAACCGCATTCTGATGCGCCAAGGTTATTTCCCGGGTCTGCCCCTTAATTCGCTGAAGAGCAGCTTACCTCCCTTGAAACAGGCTAAGGTCTCCAATATCCCCTTCAGGCTAGGCTAAGAGCCTACCAATGAAGACATCCGGGAGTTGAACCTCCTAATTCGGAAGCGCAAGAAGCACGAAGTTATCCTCCGTCCCTATCATTTGACCCTCAATGGATACTTCCTCCCCGAGGGAGAGTCCGAGCTCTACCATGGCTTTCCCGAGCCGATCTATAACTCTGTGGCTAAGGTCAGGCACCCGGGTGTAGAAGTCTTCCAAGACTGCTACTTCATCCCCGACAACACCAAAGCTGCATCAACCAAGTCTAGTCGGCCCCGTGCCTCGACGGTCAAGCTGTCAATCTCCTCTTCGGAGAAGACAACATCAAGCACCTCGACTATGAGGACATCATCAACATTGTTCTAAAGGACAACCAGTTTGACCCCACCGCCTTAATCTCTGATACTGACCCAGAGAAAACTACATAAGGCTGGAGGAAAACTGTCAAGTGGACCGATCGTCAAGGCCGCATTCTCAAGTTTACAACTGGAGAAGGCCCTATGTTCAAAGAGGGAAGTGAAGAGGAATCTAAGTCTGAGTCGGAGTCTGAGTCTGTCTTAGCTCCTAGCGCTCCTGATGCCCCATTCAGGGTCCCCTTCTGACTGTTTTATCACGAACTTGTGGCTACTTTAGAGGCCGAGTCAACTAAGGTCGTCCCCAATCCCATGGAAGGTGATAACCTGGACCTTGTTCCAAGGGCCACCTCCTATGCTATGTCGCCTCTGACCGACCACGAGATATCTGTCCTATCCGAGCTTTTCGCTCGAGTCAACTTAATGAACGCTAAGTTTACTTATGACGCGTCTCAATTTAACTGCAATGTAATTCTGAATGACTATAAGGAATTTGACTTGAGTGACTACCCACCTCACCTAGGCAAAGAACTTGACAAACGGGAAACCAGGACTCCCATCATTGAGGAGACCGAACCTATTAATGTAGAAACCGACAACACACCTCAAGAACTTAGGATAAGGACAACCCTTGACCCCTCGGAAAGACAATAGTTCATTGACCTCCTACACGAATACAAGGACGTATTCGCCTGGTCCTATAGAGAGATGCCTGAGCACCGGATACCCATTAAACCCAGAGCTAAACCCGTGAAACAAAAGTTGTGCCGAATGCGCCCGGAATGGGCCTTCAAAATCAAATAATAAGTGGATAAACAATTCAAGGCCGGTTTCATCAAAGTGTCTGAGTACTCTGACTGGGTGGCCAACATCGTGCCTATACCTAAGAAAGACGGAAGAATTTGGGTTTGCGTCGACTTCAGGGATCTGAACAAAGCAAGTCCAAAGGACGACTTCCCTTTGCCACATGTTGACATGCTGGTGGACAATACCGCCGAGCATGCTCTCCTATCATTCATGGACGGCTATACTGGGTACAACCAGATCAAAATAGCAGAGGAAGACATGCACAAGACTGCATTCACTATACAGTGGGGTACATATTGCTACATGGCCATGCCCTTCGGCCTCATCAACGCCAGAGGGACCTATCAAAGAACCGCTACCACTCTCCTACATGATGTGATGCACAAGGAGGTATAGGTATACGTCGACGACATGATTGTCAAATCAATAGAACGGGACGACCAATCAACGCCCTTCGAAAATTCTTCGCTCGTCTGCGGAAATATAACATGAGACTAAATCCTTATAAATGTGCATTCGGGGTCACCTCCTAAAAGCTCCTGGGACATGTCATCAGCAAAAGTGGCATTGAGATTGATCCAACCAAAATCAAAGCCCTTCAACAAATGCCTCGGCCTAAGAACGAGAAGGAGATTCGGGGATTTCTCGGTCAGGTTCAGTACATCGGCGGCTTCATAGCCAAGCTCACCATGATTTGTGAACCAATATTCAAGAAGCTTTGCGCCTCCGATCACACCGATTGGGACGACGACTGTCAAAAGGCCTTCGACAGGATAAAGGAAATCCTATCCAAACCTCCTGTTCTCATGCCACCTCAACAAGGAATTTCCTTATCACTATACCTGACTGTCACCGACACGGCCATGGGAGCAATGCTAGCACAAACAGTCGACGACAAAGAACGAGCCATCTACTACATCAGCAAAAAGTTCATCTAGTATGAGACAAAGTACACCCAACTGGAAAAGACATGCCTTGCCCTAGCATGGTCAATAAAGAAGCTGCGTCACTACATGCTCAGCTACACGGTTCACATCTACTCCAAGATGGACCCGCTCAAATACATCTTCGAAAAACCCGTACTAAACGGAAGGCTGTCAAGATGGACACTTATGCTCTCCGACTTTGATCTCAAATTCGTACCCGTAAAGGTTATCAAGGGAAGGGAAGTCTCCGATTTCATAACAGAGAATCCCGTCAATGAGGATCCAATGACCGACACATGGTCACTTCCTGACGAAGACACCCTTTGTGCCGACACCGACGCATGGGACCTATACTTCGATGGTGCATCTAATCCGAGAGGCTTCGGGATAGGAATCCTTCTAATATCACCAGAGGGAGAACACGTTCCGATCTCAGTCAAACTAGACTTTACCGTCACCAATTATGCCGCCGAATACGAAGCATGCCTCATCGGCCTACAAGCAGCCATAACACTTGGCATCAAAAGACTAAGGGTCTACGACGATTCCTCACTCATCATCAATCAGGTGTCCGGATCAGGGAAAATCTGAAGTGACAGCTTAGCTCCCTACCGAGCAAAAATCAATCAAGAGGCCAAGTTCTTCGACTAAGTCGACTACTTCAACTTGCCACGAGAGAAAAATCAATTTGGTGATGCCCTGGCAAAACTTGCCGCGCTCGTCAACATACTTGACGACATGACATCAATGCCCCTATGTGTCGAGAGAAGGAGTGAGCTAGCCCACATATGTACCATCAACAACGACGAGGAAAACCATGATGAACCGTGGTACCAAGCCATCCTCAACTACAAAACAAAAAGCGAATTCCCTCCTAACTCTGAGCCAAGAGGATAAAGAGCCATCCGTTTACTTGCATCACAATTCGTGATAAACCAAGAACAATTATATAAAAGAACACACCAAGGGATTCTCCTCCTTTGCATTGACCATCACAAAGCCAAAGAAGTCATGGGAGAGGTCCACGACGGAGAATGTGGCCCTCACATGAGCGCAATGACGCTGACCCGAAAAATCATGCGCTTAGGCTACTATTGGACCACGATGGAAGCCGATTGCCACAACAACGTCAAACACTGCCACAATTGCCAAATCTTCGCCAACATACAACACATACCACCATCCCTTTTGTACACCATGACATCACCCTGGCCGTTCTCGACCTGGGGCATCAACGGGAAAGTCAACCCGATAGGCACCAAAGGACATTGCTTCGTCCTCGTCGCCATCGACTATTTCACCAATTGGGTGGAAGCACAGTCCTACGCAGTCTTGACCGCCAAAAAAGTGGCCAAGTTCATCCATGACAACATCATATGCAAATATGGGGTACCCCATGAAATCATCAGCGATCAAAGCTCTCACTTCCAGGCGGAAATACAAGCCTTGCTGGACAAATACAAGATCAAATGACATCGATCATCCCCTTACCGTCCCCAAACCAACGGAGCGGTGGAGGCAGCGAACAAAACTCTTGTCACCATTATCAAGAAAATGCAAGATAATTACCGCGATTGGCCGAGCAAACTCCCATTCGCTCTCTAGGGATACCGAACCTCCATTCGAACACCGACAGGTGCCACGCCCTTCTACCAAGCATACGGTATGGAGGCGGTTCAGCCGGTAGAGTTAGAGGTCCCATCTCTGCGCATCCTACTGGAAAGTCAAGTTCCTGAGGCGGAATGGACCCGTCAAAGGTACGAACAACTCACACTTCTAGACGAATGACGGCTTAACGCCCTACACAACTCCAGCTATACCAACGACGTATACAACGGGCATTCAACAAAAAGGTTATACCCAGGAACATCAAGGAAGGCGACTTGGTCCTCAAGTCGGTCCGAGCACCATTACCCGTCGATCCGAGTGGGAAATTCAAACCCAATTGGGCCGGGCCATACCTGGTCAAGAAAATACTTTCGGGGGGCGCAGTGAGACTGAGCGACCTAGACGGGGAGGATTTTATAAACCCGGCCAACCTAGACCAACTCAAGAAATACTACCCTTGAACCATAGCGACCAGCAACCTCACCCTAGTTTTACAACTAGCAACCACCTTAACCCTTTCAAGTCAAGTTCCTTAATGCATTCTGATTTGAAATTGCATGTTTTAACGAGTCTAAGTTGCGGCACCTTCCCCTTTCGAATGCCCTTTGATCTGTCAAAGGCAACATCCATTTGCACTCAAACCAAACCCCCTGAACTACGAACACGGTTTGATTACACCTCTTTAGGTGGATACGTAGGCAGTCCTTTCTTACACAGGAAGGATACAACCATCCCCATAAAAAAAACACCGTTCCCATAATAAAAATAAAAATAAAAACATACCCTTATTATGTTTACCCACATACAAGGAAAAAAAATCACCCACATCAACTTAAAAAAAAAAGAGAACGAAAAAAACATTCCCTTTCCCACAAAATAAAGAAAAGGCCTTTCTCCCTTCCTACAAAAATCCCATTTCCCAAGTGCAATGTTTAGGATAATTCAAACTGAAATGCCTTTACAAAATGGATGGAAGAAACAAGCGTTCACAATTTCGACACAAGCAATCCTCTTATTTAATTAATAATGAGAAGGATTACAAATTCAACAACAGATGAAGCCCGACAACTCTACAACTTGTCAAATCTAAGGTGTCGACTAAGACACCTCACATAGTAAAACTAGCACAAATCACACAAGACATAGCTAGTACAACATAGTAAAAACTCACAGCACCAATACAACATAATAATAAACTGGGTAATGGAGGTTTTCATTCTTCCATTCTACCCTTGCCTTTTCCCTCGGGGTACATTTTCCCCTTGTGCTTCTTGTGTCCCGCCTAGCATGAACTTCCTCTTCGGAACGAATTCTCAACGGCGACGGCCTCCGGTCTCTTGCATGACCCCATATTCGGTCCAAAACGAGCCCATACACGGCCCACTACATCTTTCGGACCCGAGCTTCTCCTCTTTGGTGGCCTCATCACATCCGGGCTAGCTCCATCAACATAGTCCTCAAAGAAAGAACGATTGGCCTTACCAACCTCTCGATACTTCAAGTCAACAACCTCGTCCTTACGAGATTTGGACCTCTCCTCCATGGTTTGAGCTCTTGACCACTTAACATCAGCGGGAGTCGCCCATGTTGTGGCAACGGGGTTTGGTACCTCCCAAAGCGGCCAAGTGGCCCACCATATTTCGAAGACCTCCACAAGCTCAGAGTTCCGAAAAACACTCTCTTGGACAAGGGTATCTTGAGCGGTCACCTTTTGTTGATGCCCCATTTACCTCATGAGCCTCTCGGGATATATGAAGGAAGCAACCTTCAAACCCACCACCATCAAAGAGCGAGAACTAGAAACCGGAGTGGGAAACCCCATGAAGGACCTCAAGTGCCACCATGGAACCACCCAACGGATGTGAGGACCACTCTCCTCCGCCAATCTTGCGGCCCAATAGGCCTCGGTGGACGCAAAGCTATCCGAGTACAATTTCTTCGTCATAATAAGGTGACGGAAGGAATAAGAAGAAGAATCGGCCGGAGGCTCTACATACCTTAGCCTATCCAATAGCCACACTTGGAGGATCCTTGGAGATCCAAACGAGGGAGCTTCTCCACAAGAGCCCTTCTTGTCCAAGGCTTGGATAGTCTCGCCAAGCACCAACCATGATGGATCTCTACCATGCTCCATTTACTCAACCACATGCACAAGGGTCATGCTACCGTAGCATTTTAGCCCCTCTTTCTTCAAAGCATCAACGAAGAGGTATGCATGGAAAAGGCAAAAGGCAAGGGCCCTTCTCCTAGCCACCTCCGAAACATTGACATCCAATCGGTTTGAGAAAATGTTGATAAGAGCCAACATATCCACACCATGAGGAGAAAAGAGAAAGTTGACTTGACTTGTTGACAAACCCAACATCGAACGGAACTTCTCCTTATAACACAACCGAGTTGGGGAAAGCACCAAAACACAACCCGGCCACCCACCTTGAATTGTCCCTTTCAAGTTGTGTTTCTTCCTGACACCTCAAACCTCCTGCCGCAGGGCTCGCGCCTCTTCGGGCCTATCCAGGATGTTTTGTGTTTTCTCACACTCACATTTTCTTATTTTCGCGTTTTACGAAATCCGACACGGTTTCCACGATGCAGATTTAAACATACGGGTTTTTCTCTTTGTTTTTAAGGGGGAAGGGCTAGTCGCCTCGATCGGCGACGGATCGTTTCCATATCAGTCGAAATTCCGAAATTTTTTCGCTTTTTTCCACAAAAATTTAAAATTGATAACACAACGTCAGTTTTCTTCAAAATTTCAAGCTCTCACAAATCCGAGTCTTGATCTCAGAAAAATCAAATCAAATACACTCGCGAAAATCTGCTTTTAAAATTCACCTCTGACGGTTTGAGTTTGAATTATTCGAGTTATAAAACAGTTTTAACAAATTCAATGCAATTTAATTTAAGACAGGAGCTAATTGCTCAATTTTCAAATCAATTCTTTTTTAGAAGTCCAAACGTGACGACTTGTCGTGGAATTTTCAAAATATCATTTCAAATTGCAATTTTAATTTTGAGTCATCGTGGTTAACTTTGTTTTCAATCAAATGCTTTTTACGTGTTTTCGTTTATGCGTATATGCTACATGTTGCCTGTTTTCTATACTAACGATGCAGGAACTAGTGCGAACCAAAAGGGGAGCTAACAGCCGACAGCGCTTCTTCGAAACACAACACAAAAAAGCCAAAAATCACAAATAAACCACAATCCAAAAACACATATATACAAACCGCCTCACGCAAAATTTAAATATGTACAAGCAAGAGTCCAAGATGCGGGCCAAAACCTACAACTACCTCAGCTCCTCCCGTCGGACCAGTCCCGGTCTCACGAGGAGTCGCGGGCAAAGCAGACACCACCTCCTGCTCGGGCCCCCTCTCCGGAGAACTCTCCAACATCTCGTACTCCATCGTGACGCGAAGCTCCTCCGCCGCAGCCAACTGAACTCTAAGGGAAACAATCTCCGCGTCTCGGCTTTTCAACCCCTCCTCACGGCGCCTCAACTCCTGGTCTCGACTGGTGATCACCAACCCCTGGGCCTCAATCGTAGACCTAGCTGTGTCCAACTCAGCACGGACCCGAGCAAGCTCCGCCGGATCCGCAGTACCCTGCAAAACACAATAAAGATCATTAAGATCTAAAAACGTGAAATGCAACACAAAATACACAAAAACAACCTACAAAAGTACCTGGGCGAGCCTAGAATCCTTCGCAGCCAGGCACCAGCAAGTGTCCTCCACCGGTTAGCCATCCGCCATAAAGCCTGATGACTAGCGGTCGACACCTATAACCAGGAAGGTCCTTCAATACAATGCAAGGCAAAACGTAAATGAGGAAAAACTTTCAAATCAGGAACTCACTCTTAGAACAGTCAACCTCCATTCCATGCTAGCATCGGTTACCTCAACGACCGCAGGCTCTGGCAAGTGCAGCTGTAGCTCCTCACCCCCTGCCCCTGAAAGGTGGTCTCTGTCGGGAAAGCTGGGGGATGGTCCCTCATCAATGCATCGACCCCCTACAATTTGGGGTCCACGACGAAGGTAACAAACCCTTCTATAAAAAGGCGACAAAAACAAAAAACAAGAGGGAAAACATACCTCAATCGGGTACCAGGCAAGCCTGAACAACCGGAAAGTGTCGTAGTCGGCCTCCCGCAACAACAACTCCTCACTTCTTTAACCGTGAAGGTGCTCCTCAACCTCGTCAGGTGTCGACTCCTGGAACAACACCCTAGGCGGGTTAACCGGTACCACGAAAGTCTCAGTAAGGCACTGACGAGCTAAACGCTCACCCAAACACCAAACCGTCTCGATCGCCGTCTCGAGGTACAAACGTTGGGAACTGCGAGGTTGCAAACGCTCCCTGACAACGGCCGGCACGTCTGTGTAGTGCTCCCAAGGCCACCCGGCTAAATGCACTCAAAGTAGAGTTAATCAACTAACTGGGGGTTTTCTAAGCTACCTAGTCATCCTATCTTTATCTGTTTCTACAAAACAAAAAGGGGTAAGAGACAACAACTTACGTCAGCAACTCGAAGGGCGTTCACGCGACGCCTGCAGTCCTCGTAAGTCGACTTGGTCGACTTCTTCCGAGCTACCGTCCAAGCCCTCACGGCAGAGTAGGTCGAAGGAACAACACCAGTGGTCCCCGAGCGTAGAGGGACGAAGTAAGCGTACAGTCAAGCCTGTAACCAAACACATCAAACACAAATCAGCCAATTTTTCAAAAAAATTCCCAAAATCAAATCAAAATTAAAATTAAAATCAAAATCAAAATCAAACTCAACAGAAACTACAAAAAACGCTTGTACCTCCAAGATGAGGCCGGGACCAACTAAAGCAGGAGCACTACCCTCCCCCTCGCCTCCAGGCGCACCGCAGCGTGCAAGTACCGAGTAAAGCTCGCCAAAGCCGGCATAACCAGTTAAACTAACCCAAAGCATCGAGGTCAGCAAGAAGAAGTACCTTGGTCGACAAGCGCTCACCCTTGTCACCAAAGTACGTGGTACCTAAGAATTACCACAACTACAACCGCGCCTCCTGCGCGTCGGCTCTAGCCTCCGCCTCCGGACTCGCCAACGGCGCCGGAGCGGAACCCACCACTCTTCCTATGAAGTGATCCCTCACATATGAGCTCGCAATCAAGTACAGAGTGATGTCGGAAGGCTCGGTCAAAGCACTGCCAATCAAGCGAGTAACCGCGGGAGAAGACACTCTCTCTGGTGTCTCCGAAAACTCAACATGCGTCTCACCACAGGAGAGGCACGATATCGTGGCAAAGTCCTCTAGGGTCACACCGACCTCCCCAAACTCCATGTGGAACGACGACGTCGTGTCCCAGTAACTGTCCAACATGGTGCGGATCAGACACAGATTCGACCTAATCGAAGCCCTGTGAATATCCCGCCAAGTAGCCACCAACCGCCCCAGAGACGACCTCTCTATCAACACCGTCGTACCGGCTCGAAGAACGTCATAGAAGCCCAGACAGGTGGAGAAGCCTGAGAAAGTCCTCATGGTACCAATCTCCTGAAATCAAAGACAAACAACGTCAGAACACCTATTCAGGTCTAAAATGTCAAAAATGGCAAAGATTCAACCAAATGGCACAACTTATCAGGCCCTCATGCGCACGGTAGGAGATGTGCCTGTCTAGCCGAAGCAACAACTGGCTACTGTCAAAACCCTCGGCCCAAGCGGGCGCCGCCCGCAGGTTCAGCCCCCGTGAAGCAGTAACCCGTCTAGCCTCCCAACCCGCGACGTGAGCGTCGTCCTCGACCGTCTCCACCCTCCGTCTATTCTGCCCACGAGACTCTACATGACGAATAGGAGGCCTCTCAACGACCCTAACGATATTCTGCAACTCCCGTCTGGTCGGCCGAGGAGCCCTCCTCCTAACAACCCTCCTCCCGGAGGTACCAGCCTCAGACCCTATCTGAGCTCTCTCAACATAAGCAGCCTCAACAACAGGCTCCTCCCAAGCCCCAGTGGCTCCCTCAGCACCGACAGCCCCAATAACGGGCCCCTCACAAACCTCAACGGCTCCCTAAGCCCTGACAACCTCCTCGGCGGGCCCCTCCTACTCGGAAGCGTCCTCTACCATCACCTCAGGTGCACTAGCCAGAGTATTAACCAGTCCTGTCCCAAACAGGTCCTCCAAAGTCACAGCAATGGAGCCAGCAGGTGCCGAACACTCCCCTGCGATCAAAGAACGTCAGCCGAAATTTCGGCATTATGACGGCACAAAACGGACAAATCCAAAAAAACCCTGCAAAACAAAACAAGGGCAATCCCGTCCGAACCTAGCCAAACAAAACAATCCACAAAAACCGCACAAAAAATGACTCGCCCTTCTTTTCAAGCAAAAGACGAGTCAAAAACAATAACAATAACAAAAACGGCACCTCAAGACCCACACAAGGTCCGCCAACAACCAAAAAGTGTTCCCAACACAACGGGGTATTTTTCCACAGCTTCAAAAGTGATTGAATTAGGTCAAAATTTCAAAATACGACCACAACAAAGCAACGTGATTTTCCCACGTCTTCAAGCGACCTAAACTACCAATAAGGTCCATTTCAAAGCAAACTGACTCAATTGGAGCTCAAACAGACGCTTATTTCGTCAGACATAAGACCGTTGCAAAAGGCAAAAATTCCAATTTTCCCCACAATACCCCGACAAAGGTTCAAAGTGGCAAACACGGTCTACCCCGACTACAATACAACCTAGTGGGGCACACAACTCAAGCAAATAAACTTGACATTGTGAAATGAGACGGTTTCCTCGTCTCATTCACGTTTTTTAAGCATAGGGAGCGAGAACATTGACCAAAATGCAAACTAAAAGCACCCCTATACTCCTAAACAGGTTTTTAACCTAATGCAATCATCAATTTCACTCGAAATTGGCTCAATCAAAAACGCCCAAATCAATTTTGAGGGTATAAAATTTCGCCCTAATTCAATCAACAAAAAGACGAACAAATTCAAATGGATTCAAGAGGATTTACATACCTTGAGATGACATGACTGATAAGGACATGAAAGCCAGCAAGAAATGAGGTCAAAATTGGCGTCTTTCTTTGTTTCGGGTTTTGTGTTTGAAGAAGATGAAGTGAAATGACGAGCAGCCTGATATCACGTCTTTTCTACAAAAACAGGGAAGCTCCCTTCTATCGCCAAAGGGCTCGCGCCTCAATCAAGCATCCCTTTGCTTTGTTCAGTGAAATTTTGGGCTTTTGCCCAATTTCCCACACAAACTATCAAATTTAAAACGACGGGAATTAAAACCGTCATTTCAAAATAATAGTGAAATTCAAAATTCACTATTTCTTCAAATTTCAAGCGACGACAATTAAAACCATCATTTCTGATGTGACCATTATTTGAGCACATTTAGTCCCCGAATTAGCCTCGTTCCTATGCTTTTTAGTGCATATTTGGGTCATTTACTATCTTTAGTCCTTTGTTTTGCATATTCTTTGAGGTTTTGTTTCCTTGGTAGGAGAGGAGTGCAAACCTTGCATTTTCATGGCAAAATAGAGCTAAATTGATCGAATCTAATGACCAAGCATCAAAGAGAAGACAAGACTAGAAGGCCTTTGTACATATTATAGTAGATGGGCAATGATGAAGAAATCCTTGCATCCCCGACTAAATCCCAGAGGATTATTGGAACAAGAAAAGAAGAAAAGAAGGCTGGAACACAATCCGCCCGTCCAACTAGGCAAGACGCCCGTCCAAGACTGGAGGAATCCGAGCGTCTTTGCCATCAAGACGCCCGTCCAACCATGCCCCAATCCGCTCGTCTAGCCATGAAGACGCCCGTCCAGCCACCACAGATTACGCCCGTCCCGACACCTTGGACGCCCGGATTCTCTTACAGGCCCACACGACCTTTTCTTCCCTCCATGAAAGATGCGCATATTTATGAAAGACCGGCAAAAAGGAGACTCGCATATTTTCTGAGAGGAGCGATTCCTCAAGGACTTAATCGTCATTTAAGCCCTTAGTAAACCCTAATTTGTGTACCTAATCCCCACTATAAATACCCCATTAGTCTAATTAGATGAATCATGTTCTTCTTATCAATCCTTAGTGTAGTTTATAGCATTCTAATCTCTTCTTAATCTTGTAATCAACTTCTAATCAAATATTAATACAAATCTCATTTCCTTAATTTCTCTTTTGTTCGTCTTTTATTTTGGGTAATTGAAGATTATTTGGGTTATTATTGGGACATTGACAACCTTCCAATCAATCATCAAGTACTTCTATTATTCTTTGCTTTATTTTGGAATCATTAGTAGGTATAATCCTCTTAATCCCTTTTTAATTATTGTTAATCATCTTCATTTATTCATCATGTTTTGCTTTGTTAATGTGAGTGACAACCTTGTTAACATGTTAAACTTGATAATGAGTGAGTAGTTTCCTTAACTAGGGTTAATGGGTAATTAGGGGAAACCAACATGGGGGATGATTCATGCTTAATTTAATATGTTTGTGGGAAGTATCGGTATACTTCCTCTAAAAATTTTCGGATTATAACGAAGTTATAATAATGAAAAAACTAGTAATTTGGCCTAAAAACTAATAATGAAAAAATTTTCGGATTATAACGAAGTTATAATAACGAAGATAAGAATCAACCTTTGGTCCTAGCAATTTGGCCTAAAAACAATATCGAAATCGATATTCTCCTAATCGTTGCACCCAAAATGCTATGAGAAATGCCTCTTTTCTTTGCTAGAATAGATCCCTAAAATTCTTAATTAATTTTTAGGGTTTTTGTTTTTGTGATGTGAGAAATTAGGTCAAAAGGAATGAGAGAAATGATCTCTCTTTTGCCTCTCTTAAACCGTCCAAATGGGAGTGATAAGGGGAAGATATTTTCTTCCTCTTTTTACTCTTATTTCGGTTTTCCCCAACCACAAAAATAAGGAGAAAATCTTCTTATTTTGGTTGTTCTAAAAATGTATAAAATGTGTATTATATTAATTGTCAATTATGTCGACATGTATTAATAAGTCCACACACAACAGTTTGTAGTCGATTTATTAATACCGGTCTGTCAACATTTTATTATGACAATATCGCATAATATATACATTAGCTATAAATATAATATATTTATAATTTGCTAATTAAACATAACTGGTTACGTTTAATTACGAATTAACATCTTAATTCGTTTAAGCTAACATTATATACATTAATTAAATATAACAGTTTATATTCAATTTACGAATTAACGGTTAATTCGTTTCAGCTAATATTATTTAATTATATTAAATAATCATCTCATCATCACATTGACTAACTGTTTAGTCAAATACATGAACTAACCTTTTAGTCATATAAGGCATCAATGTGATTATATCTTCATACAATCACATCTCTCAAACACATCCTTTAGGTGTGACTTTTAGGGACCAGTTGATCACCGCCATCAGTATGATAATAACGTCAAACTTCGAGCAAGCCAACCGTTATTAAGTAAACGTTAATCAACTGATAAAATACTAAGTATACCCTTGTGAACCTATAAGAGATTTATATACGTTATCACACTAACTGTGGAGGACACAAGCTCCAACAATCTCCCACTTGTTCTCACAAGTGTATGTGCGATAACCGATTCTCATATCCTAAAATTTCTCCCACTCAATGTAAAACAATTTGCAAAATCCGTATTCACAAAGGTCGTATTTTACAAGTGATCAATATCAAGAGTGGTTTTCCCGACTAAAGAGTAACTTAACTGATAAACGAATCATCATTCGAGCATGGCCATGCATTTCAGTTACAACTCCTCGAGTGGCCCTGAGAAATAACTAAACCTGATAAAGGTTGGATATTTTCTTCAACTCGAATCCTGCAGATATAAGCACAGTATGAAATGACCCAGTGAAAATATGCTTAGCCTCCTGTTACGGTCGACCATGAGAAAGAAACCAAAGTCACCCAAAAACTGCCTTAATCTCAAGAGACAGTCGATAGTCAAAAGAATCGACTCTAGGAACACAATGGACGTCCAATCCACGACCTGGCACCGAATGTTTTTAAACATTTAGGACTCCATTACGTTGTCATAATTTGTCCTACGAGGTATCGTTATAACTCGCATCTATGATCGATCAGCCAACTGTTTGACTTATGGCTCGTTGAACCCACCGTCAATCAACTTCACAAAATAATAGCCAGAGTTATTAGCTCATGTAGGCGATTACGGACCAAAACAAATATAATGTAATTCAGTTCACTTTGTGGCGTTCAATGTTGTCGTACAATCCACATGAAAAACAAAATATGAAATAAAACGATGAAGTTATAAATAGTATATGAAAAAGATAATGTATCGAATCCATAATCAACTACTACAACTCAGGAACACGTTTAATTCCCATAGAATTAACGTGCCCTTCATGCTTATCATATTTCAATGGTTTAGTGAGAGGGTCCGCGATGTTGTCATCCGAAGCAATCTTGTCAATCACTATCTCCTCTTGCTCCACCTAATCACGGATCAGGTGAGCCTTCTGATGTACATGTCTAGACTTGTTGCTAGACTTAGGCTCCTTACCCTGGAAGATGGCACCTCTATTGTCACAATAGATAGTGATTGGGCCATTCGAACTAGGAACTATGGTTTGTCCTTGTAAGAATTGACGCATCCATATAGCTTTCTTCGCTGCTTCCGAAGCGGCATAGTACTCGGATTCAGCAGTAGAATCTGCTACAACATCTTGTTTGGAACTCTTCCAGCTGACCGCAGCACCATTAAGAGTAAAGACGAATCCAGACTGAGATTTCGAATCATCTCGGTCTGTTTGGAAGCTAGCATCTGCGTAACCGATTGCACATAGCTTAGTATCACCTCCATAAGTCAATACCCAATCCTTAGTCCTCCATAGGTACTTAAGGATGTTTTTAACAGCAATCCAGTGTGTTTCACCTGGATTGTTTTGGTACCGACTCGTCATACTCAATGCATATGCCACATCTGGACGTGTGCATATCATGGCATACATGATTGATCCTATGGTTGATGCATAAGGAACACGACTCATACGCTCAATCCCTTCAGGTGTCGTGGGTGACTGAGACTTGCTCAAATGCATCCCAGACGTCATTGGAAGGTTCCCCTTCTTGGAGTTGGTCATGCTGAACCTTTCAAGAATCTTATCTAAATAAGACTCCTGACTCAATGATAACATCCGTCGTGATCTATCTCGATAGATACGAATTCCCAATATGCGTTGTGCCTCACCCAGATCTTTCATCTGGAAATGGTTCTTCAACCATCCTTTTACCGAAGATAAGAGAGGAATGTCATTCCCAATCAAGAGTATGTCATCGACATACAATATTAAGAAAACAATATTGCTCCCACTCGACTTGATATATAAGCATGGTTCCTCGACCGATCGAGTGAAACCATACTCTTTTATCACCTGGTCGAAACGATGATTCCAACTCCGAGAAGCTTGCTTAAGTCCATAAATGGAACGCTTAAGCTTGCACACTTTCTTAGGATTTTCAGGATCTATGAAACCTTCGGGTTGTACCATGTACAATTCCTCCTCCAAATATCCGTTTAAGAAGGCGGTTTTCACATCCATTTGCCAAATTTCATAGTCATGAAAAGCGGCAATCGCTAAGATTATCCGAATGGAACGCAGCATAACTACGGGTGCAAAAATTTCATCATAATGCAATCCGTGCACTTGAGTGAAACCTTTTGCCACTAGTCGTGCTTTATAGGTATCTGGTTGCCCGTCTACAGAATGCTTTATTTTGTAAAGCCATTTGCACTGCAGAGGTCGTACCTTGTTAGGTAAATCAACAAGATTACATACGTCATTCTCATACATGGAGTCCATCTCGGATTGCATGGCTTCAAGCCATAGCTTTGAGTCGGAACAGGTCTAGGCACCTTTATAGGTAGTGGGTTCATTACTCTCTAAGAGCAAAACGTCATTTTCCTCTACCATACCAATGTATCTGTCTGGAGGATTAGAGACTCTACCTGACCTCCTAGGTTCCTGAGGAATATTAACCGTATCATCAGTTGAAGGAACAACTTCCTCCATCTGTTCCTCGGTTGTTGGTTCTTGAACCTCCGACAGCTCGAAGGTTCTATTACTTGACTTGTTCTCGAGAAATTATTTCTCTAAGAACTCTGCACTAGCCGCAACAAAAACTCGATGTTCGGTAGGCGAATAGAAGTAATGACCAAACATTCCTTTTGGATAACCAATAAAGTATGTCTTGACCGACCGCGGGCCGAGCTTATCCTCGTGTCTCCACTTGACATAAGACTCGCAGCCCCAAACCCGAATAAAGGACAAGTTAGGGACCGTTCCCTTCCACAATTCATATGGAGTCTTGTCGACAGCTTTAGACGGACTTCGGTTAAGTTTAAGAGCAGCTGACAAAAGAGCAAAGCCCCATAATGAATCAGGTACTACCGTGTGACTCATCATGGATCGAACCATATCAAGTAGTGTTCGATTTCTCCGTTCGGACACACCATTTAATTGAGGTGTTCCAGGTGGAGTTAACTGTAAAACTATTCCACAGTCTTTAAGGTGTTGATCAAACTCATTTGAAAGATATTCGCCACCCCGATCTGAACGGAGTGCTTTAACCTTTCTTCCCAGTTGGTTCTCAACCTTGTTCTAGTATTCCTTGAATTTTTCAAAGGACTCACTTTTATACTTCATTAAGTAGACATATCTGTATCTACTCAAATCGTCCGTGAAAGTGATAAAATATCTATAGCCATCTCTAGCGGTGATTGGCATAGGTCCACATACATCAGTATGTATGAGTCCTAATAGGTCACTAGCGCGCATTCCAACACCTTTGAAGGAAATTCGAGTCATTTTGCCGATAAGACATGATTCACACGTGCCAAAAGTATAAAAATCGAATGGGGGAATAGTCCCATTCTCGATGAGTTTCTTTACACGTTTTTCGTTTATGTGTCCCATTCGACAATGCCATAGATAAGTTTGATCTTTGTCACCAACCTTTAATTTCTTATTATTCACATGTAATATATCTGTGATTTGATCTAAGATGTAAATTCCATTCATGGAAACTGCTTTGCCATAAACCATTTCATTAAAAGAGAAAATACAGCTATTGTCCTTTATTGAAAATGAAAAACCGTCTTTATCAAGTACGGAAACAGAAATAATATTCTTAGATAAACTGGGTACATAGTAACATTTATATAAATATAACTCAAAACCACTCGGGAGTTGGATTACGTATGTTCCCTTTGAGACTGCAGCAACTCGTGCTCCATTCCCGACTCGTAGGTCCACATCACCCTTTGCGAGAGGTGTGATGTTTTTTAGGCCCTGCAAATGATTACACAGATGAGAATCACAACCAGTATCAAGTACCCAAGTTCCGAAACTTGCATGGTTAATCTCAATCATATGAATATAAGATGACATACCAACAGGAGTGACGCGGCTTGCTTTTATGTCCTCACGGTACACGGGACAGTTCCTCCTCCAATGTCCAGTCTTGTGACAATGGTGGCATTCAAAGTTACCGTCATTGCTCTTTGCCTTGCCTAGTGAGCCACTAGTCTCACCAGGCCCACTCTTACCATTTCCTGACTTTTTAAACTTTGGCTTTCCTACAGTTAGGTCATCGTGAGCTTTTCCCTTACCCTTTTTCTTGTTGGAAATCATGAGAACATCTTGCTTCATGCTCCCACTCAATTTCATATCCTTCTCGGTCTGTACGAGAAGTGAGTGTAGCTCATGAGGACTTTTCTTCATGTCATTCATGTAGTAATTTGCCCTGAAAAGGGCAAAACCATCATGAAGTGAATGAAGCATACGGTCAATGACTATGCTCTCACTAATTTTGCAATCCAGTGCCTCCAGTTTCTCGACATTCTCAATCATATTAAGAATGTGTGGGCTAACCGGTTGGCCCTTCTGGAGTTTCGCATCAAAGAAGCGACAGGTATGCTCATAAGTAACGATTCTCGGTGCTTTTGAGAATTCATTAGTGAGCGTGGTGAAAATCTTGTTTACACCTTGGGCAATGAAGCGTCTTTGCAAATTGGTTTCCATTGCAAAAATGAGTACGTTCTTTATCGCACCCGCTTCCATAACGAAGTCACTATAAACAATTGACTCGTTAGCTCTTGCATTGGGGCCTGGGTTTGGCGGTATTGGCTCAGTTAAGTACTTGAGCTTACCGTCAGCAATGGCAGCATTCCATAATGATGCCTCCCAGTCCGCAAAGTTGGACCCGTCATTCTTCAGTCGTGTGAACTGATTCATGTGGTCCATGAAAGCTTTAAGCCAGGACTCGCGTCCAAGTGTGGCACTTGGCATAGGGATATCATTATTTCCAGCCATTTGTTGTAAGCAGTATTATCAAAATAAAACGTATTCTACACTGCGAAAAGAAGAAAAATATAATAAGCATACTCATCGTTATGATTTAAGTCTAATGTAATACTGTTATAACGCGAAGACTCAAGCATTTATACAATTGACCTTCCTCAAGAATTATATAAATGATCCCAAGACTCAATTATCTGTAAATTGATAAGCCAACCTTTTGGCTAATTCTACTTTTAGAATTCTTGGTTGATAAATTTCTGTAAATTCTATCTATAGTCCATCACAATCTCGAGAAACTCTTCGGATTATAATGTTGAGGTAAACTAAGTCAACACAAACTACTTACCCAACGTAGAAGGGGTCATATGGAGAGTAAGGTCCTATATGCCTACCGACGAAGAAGGGATTCATAGCTGTTTGGCCTATAAAGACTAGTCTCAATTTCAGTTTTAGAGGAAGATCCCATCAACTTTATTTTAATTCATTTTAAGTGAACTAATATCTAGCATTCGTGAATGAATAAACTAAGATGATGGCTTAAAAAGTGTGACATCTTTATGTCCATGATAAATAACATCCAAACTATATGAGTCAATTTTCATGCATATAAGTAGTAGGTGGTTTGGTTTAGGCGGAATATGATGCACTAATTATGAAGCGAAGAAAAGCAATAAGAATGGAAAAACGTAAAACAAAATAAAGTCCTAGTGTGGCCTATCTACCAAAATGAACATAAATACAACTTTGGAATCCTTCCTAGGACCCGAGAAGCTTGTCTTGATGTTCCATCTTGGTCCATGTAGTGGGAGTGAGCAATCCAATCTCCATTTTCAGTCTTCTCAAAATTACAATAAAAATTACAAAATAAACCTATTTACATTCTAATTTCAAAACCATAATACTTAAAGAAAACCAAAAGGAGATACGAGATCTCAAAATTACATTAAAATTATGTTTCCATCATTACGAAAACATAATTAACTAAGGCCACACTAGGTATTACAAATTACAACCGATTGCAAAAATACGTAAATAAACCATTCAACAAAACATTCAACTAAATAAAAATGCATCAACTATAAATTAATCATTAAAGACATAATTCCTTTATTATGTAGAGTAATTTATCCAAACCACCTATTTAAATGATCAAATTATGTGACAATTCCTCAATTACTCACAATAATTCCAATCTTAATACATATTAATCTTGTAATATGAATTAATCCAACATTATTTTAAACTCTTTAAAATAATTAGGTATCTTAAATTTGTGAACTATTTCACAACAAACTATCATACATTATTGAAATAATATATAATAATTATTGGCCAAAACACAACAACAAAAGAAAAAAACAGAAAATTTTTTTTCTTAAAAATGCTCACGGCATTTCAGCAAAAAAACGAAAAAAACGGTTTTTTTTTCTTGTGCTCTCGGCCTTTTGCAAAAATAAAAAAAACAACCCTTTTTTTTTCTGCTCACGGCTTTCAGCCAAAAAAAAACAAAAACAGGTTTTTTTTTTCTTTCGGCATTAAGCCCTAAAAGTCGAAAAAACATATTTTTTAAGATGAACAAATTTGTTTAATGTTGCTACTAGAACAAGATTGGCATAATCATCAACATTTAAATTAATGAATCATGATCCTTAAACAACAATTTAACATCATGTGTGCCAAAAACTATATAGCAAAAACAAATAATCATCATTAATCAAAACAATTCCATTTACATTTCAATTTAATTTTCATTAAATCAAAACATCTACAAATTTATCATATTATCATCTTAACTAATTAAAACAACAATATGAATAAATCAAAATGGAAACAAAGCATGAAAAACAAGATCCATCTCGGCAAAACAAAAAGATTGATTCGGCAAAAAAAAATTAATTCGGCCGAATGATATTTTTTTTTCTCAAATTTTTTGTTTGAATTCATTTATGAAAATCAGATAAAATAATTTTGTGGCCTATGCTCTGATACCACTTGTGGGAAATATCGGTATACTTCCTCTAGAAATTTTCGGATTATAACGAAATTATAATAATGAAAAAACTAGTCATAAAGGAATTTGCAAAAACAAAAGTATAGAGATAAGAATCAACCTTTGGTCCTAGCAATTTGGCCTAAGAACAATATCGAAATCGATATTTTCCTAATCGTTGCACCCAAAATGCTATGAGAAATGCCTCTTTTCTTTGCTAGAATAGATCCCTAAAATTCTTAATTAATTTTTAGGGTTTTTGTTTTTTGTGATGTGAGAAATTAGGTCAAAAGGAATGAGAGAAATGATCTCTCTTTTGCCTCTCTTAAACCGTCCAAATGGGAGTGATAAGGGGAAGATATTTTCTTCCTCTTTTTACTCTTATTTCGGTTTTCACCAACCACAAAAATAAGGAGAAAATCTTCTTATTTTGGTTGTTCTAAAAATGTATAAAATGTGTATTATATTAATTGTCAATTATGTCGACATGTATTAATAAGTCCACACGCACTGTGGTTTGTAGTCGATTTATTAATACCGGTCTGTCAACATTTTATTATGACAATATCGCATAATATATACATTAACTATAAATATAATATATTTATAATTTGCTAATTAAACATAACTGGTTACGTTTAATTACGAATTAACATCTTAATTCGTTTAAGCTAACATTATATACATTAATTAAATATAACAGTTTATATTCAATATACGAATTAACGGTTAATTCGTCTTAGCTAATATTATTTAATTATATTAAATAATCGTCTCATCATCACATTGACTAACTGTTTAGTCAAATACATGAACTAACCTTTTAGTCATATAAGGCATCAATGTGATTATATCTTCATACAATCACATCTGTCAAACACATCCTTTAGGTGTGACTTTTAGGGACCAGTTGATCACCGCCATCAGTATGATAATAACGTCAAACTTCTAGCAAGCCAACCGTTATTAAGTAAACGTTAATTAACTGATAAAATACTAAGTATACCCTTGTGAACCTATAAGAGATTTATATACGTTATCACACTAATTGTGGAGGACACAAGCTCCAACAATGTTTTTATAGTTTATTTGCTTGCTTGTTGTGATCTCAACTTATGCACATGTTATGTTTGATGAAATGCGAGCCTATGAATCCTTGCATTTTTTACCCATCACCTACCTTTTCAATGAGACTTGTAAGACATAAACCAACCCGAGTCTCATTAGACCATGCATATAGTTGAGTAGGGAGGATTAAGTCGACTTGTACGTGTTGTACAATCTAATCGATTCGGCGCTGTGACCCAAACCTTCCTAGGATTGTAAGATATAAACCAACTCGATCCATCACAACAACAATTGCTTGCTTATAATTTGAGAATATGTTTGTATGATCAATTCCCATGAATCCCCTATGACCCCATGACACCCTAGTGCTTTTAATCAATTGTTTACATCTCTTTTTAATTATCTTGCTTGTTTACTTTTATTGCTATTTAGTTTAGTGATCTTCTCATCTCAACCCCAAATCGTGACACCCCTAGACACCGCTACTTGCAATCGAAAATCCTACATCAATACCCGTCCCTTGGGATCCGACCTTTACTTGCCTCTTTACTAATAGTAGAGTTGTTTGTGAAGTTTTAAATATTGTTTCGGTCTAGGTGCTCCTAACGACAAGTAACCGAAAATTAAGCTCCAAGTGAGTTTCCGACCAAAAATGGCGCCGTTGCCGGGGACGGTGTTAACTTGATTTGATTTTCCTAGATTGTTATTAGTTGTGTCTTTCTTTGCCCTTGGGAATTAAAACCCCTCAAGGTTTGTTCTAATTATTTTCAAGTTGTTTGATATTTTGCATGTCTAGAAGATCACAAGGTCACTTGTTACCCATTGATCACGAAATTGAAAGGACTTTGACAAACAATAGAAGACTTGCTAGAGGTATTGGTGAGGTTGTAGATATTCAACCAAACACTATTGAGTTCGTCAACCCTTTTGCAAGAGAAGGTGAGGAGAACCCAACACAAAATCCAACACAAAATCAACCCACAATGCCTAAATTTTCATCACAATCCGTACCAACCGAGGAGAACCTACCCAATGGTACTCCCACACCACAACACTTAACCGGAAATTTCATTGCAAAATCCGCATTTATCCAATTAGTCAAAAGAAGCCAATTTGGAGGGATGCCTAGTGAAGACCCTCACTCTCACATGGAAACGTTTTGTGACTATTGTGATGCGATTTCACAAACCGGTGTGACTCAAGACCAAATTCGATGGGTCTTATTTCCTTTTTCTCTAATTGGCACCGCAAAACAATGGTTGAAGAGCCTTGATAAGGCTACTCTTGGAATTGACTCTTGGAAGAAGTTGGCTCTAGCTTTCTACAAAAAATTCTACCCTCCGGAAAAGACTAACATGCTAAGAGCTCAAATTACGGGTTTTAAGCAAAGGGATGAAGAATCTTTGTATGAAGCTTAGGAGCGATTCAAAGGAATTTGTCGCTCATGTCCTCATCATGGATGGCGCCGTTGCCGGGGAGGCAATTGTTTAAAATTATTAGTTGTTTTATTTTTAGTCTTTTCTCAGTTTAAGGGACATCTGTTCCTTAAACTCTTCTTATATTCTACTTGTAGTTTCTTCTTATGCACAGGTCACAGGGTGGTGAATTACTACCGTTCAATCCTGAGATTGAGAAGACTTTGCGTGAGTTAAGACGATCATCTAGAGTATTGCCGACAGAGGAAGAGCTGAGTACTCTGTCCAGTTACTACGAGAACGCTTTATTTGAGGAGGATCCACCTTCATCTCCGGTTTCTACTTCATCAGCTGAGACCGTCACATCTCCAGATATGGCTGAAGAAGCGAGTATAGCCAGTCACTCTGAGCCGACAGCTGAGAATCTCTATAAGGGATTCGCATTACCAGGGACGGATAGAAAATTCGAGCCAAAACCGTCTTATATTAACTTGGTTGAGAGGAACCAATTTGGGGGAGCTGCAAATGAAGATGCAGCCAAACATATGGAGACATTCATTGATTACTGTTGTTCCATACCCCCCCACCAACCGGTGTGACCCAGGACCAGGTGAAGGAGACTATGTTCATATTCTCACTTCGTGATGCTGCAAGGGAATGGTACCGAGACCTGGATCGAGCTGTTAATGAGATAACTGACTGGAAGTCGCTGGCCCTAGCATTCTACAAGAAATATTTCTCTGCCTCGAAGACGAATGCCATTAGAGCTCAGATCACGAGCTTTAAACAGGGTCCTGATGAGAATTTCCATGAGGCGTGGGTCCGTTTCAAGAAGCTGGTGCGAACTATTCCGCACCATGGGTTCGAGAAATGGAGCCTATGCAATCAATTTTATAATGGGCTTTATGACGATCAGAGGGCTATCCTGGATGCGGCAGCTAATGGCAGATTCCAGGAGAATGTTGGAGAAACTAAGGGGTGGAAAATTATTGATGATTTGGCCACCCATAAAGCTGAGTATGGAAATTCCAGGGGAAATCAAAGGAGAGCTGTTGAATCCCCTTCTGTAGCTGCATTAGAGGCTCTTACGGCGAGATTTGATAAGTACGAGTTGGGAGGAGCTTCAAAAGGAGGGATTTATCAAGTGAATGTTGTGTCCGACGGTCCTTTCGTCTGCAAAAGATGTGGAGCTGAGGGACATGTTTCAGATTTTTGTCCTAATCCCTATGAGTCTTGTGCTGCTTTTCAACATTATAGGCAGACAAATACTTATTTTGAGCCAAATGTCCATCCAAACTTGAGGTGGAGTAGCCAAAATGTCCAAAATCCGACTCCACCGCCACAGTAGCAGCAGCAACAGAATTATGTGCCCGCTCATAAGCAGCAGCAGCCATACCAAAAGCCTCCATATGTTCCTCCGCATCAACAGCAGCAGTCCCATGGCTCCGATTTAGCCGAGTTGAAAAATTTGTTGCTGAAAGAGTCTCAAGCTAGAGAAGTCGGGATGAAAATGTTGGAGAGCCAAATTGCTCAATTGGCTAGCAAAAGTGCAACTCGAGCTCCGGGGCATTTACCGTCACAGCCGGATCAAAAAGAGACCCTAAATGCTATCACTTTGAGGAGTGGGTCTACACTCGATGGGCCCGCTATGGTTGAGGATGTCACTGAAAAAGGTGAGGCGGAACCGAGCAAGAAAAAGGCCGTGGTGAACAGTGGCAAGAAAAAGACGTTTGCCAGGTATGTCAGTCGATCGACTGACATACCCGGGCGATCGACTGAAACGCGAAACAAAACAGCTTCTGGTCCTGTAGAAGTCAGTCGATCGACTGACATACATGGTCGATCGACTGACTGCGCTGCTGATGGTGAATCTTTTCGTCCTACAATGCCAGACAACTTGAGGGATCACTTGTTTCGGGGTACCACGACTCCGAAATTATTGAGGGAAGACCCAAATGGTGATGGGTCAGTCCCGGTTCCAAAGTACGACCCGATGACGATTAATGGCTCATTCTTGAGACGGTCTGAAGAAGGGTCAAGCTACAATAAAGACAAGGTAGTGGATTTTCAGCCTAAGTCCACTGACGCGGGTATGCGAGATTTAGAGGAGAGGGCTAAGTTACTTTTTACAGCCCCTTATCCAGAGAGATTGGTGCCGACAAAGGAACAGGTATCATTTAATAAATTTGAGAATGTTATCCGTAGCTTAAATGTACAAGTTCCTTTTCTTGAATTGGTTAATCAAGTGCCTGCTTACATGAAATTTATGAAGCAACTTTTGTCTAAAAAGAAGTCACTTGAGACTGTGCAATCTGTCGCACTAACTGAGGAGTCTTGTTCTTATTTGACCCATACTGCACCTCATAAGCTAGAGGACCCATGTAGCTTTTCCGTTTCTTGTAATATTGGTACCTTCTCAATTGAGAACGCATTATGTGACCTAGGAGCTAGCATTAGCGTTATGCCTTTGAGTCTTGCTAGGAAGTTGAAATTGACTAGGTTTGCAGTCACTAACATGACAGTACAGATGGCTGATCGATCTGCGGTCCAGCCAATAGGAGTCTTGGAAGACATTCCTGTGCAAATAGGAAAGTTCTTTTTCCCAGTTGACTTCGTCGTGTTAGATATGCCCGAGGATGCTCACATACCTATCATTCTGGGTAGACCATTTCTGCACACTGCTGGTGCAATTATAGATGTTGGCTCAGGGACATTGACCTTCAAAGTAGGAAAACATTCCATTGTCTTTGCCCAGACAGCTAAGAAGAAAGACCCTATGTGGCCAGTCACTTGTAATACGGTTTCTGAAAAGAAATCTTATTTTGTGCTTTCTGACATGCCTGTCTCTATGCCTATTTCTGCTGTAACACCTCCGCCCCAGATTGAGAGCAAATTGGAGGAAGATTTTTCTGTTTTGGATGTTACAGGAGCTGGTTTGGGGAAGGAAGAGCCGCATGTTGCTCCAGCTGTGAAAGAGGCGGCCTAGGATGTCTTAGCTATGGCACTGATGAGGAGCCTGACGAGGAGCCAGTCAAGGTGACGGAATCCGACTTAGATTTTAATGAGTCAGAAGAGGTCATTTATTGGGGAGATGCTGAAGCTGTTGATCCGTTGAGTTCTGCGGCTATTGAAGTTGATAGGAGTGCAGCTGAGAAGATGAGCACTGTAGAGGCTACTTCTTGTAGCCAGAAGTCGAGCAAGTGGGCCATTCCGTGGCCGTTCTTGATCAACTATTTGTTGATCAAATGCTTTTTCAAAAAACTTTCATTTTATTGCTTTCGTTAGACTCTTTTTTTATTGCTTTGTGTGCGCGAGACTTCGCATTTTAATAAGTTTGCTTAAGATTTTAAACAATTTAGACTTTTATATTGGGTTTTGCGCAATTTTGGGCGCGTTATTATGTGTTTTTGCAGGTTTATAGACCATGTTGGCTCAATTTATTGAGCTAATTCGAAGAAAAACAGAACTTACAGCAGGTTTTCCAGTCGATCGACTGCCTCCTATGGTCGATCGACTGAGCTGCGAATTCAGGAGCTTGTTCTGTTCACTGTCGGTCGATCGACCGGGTGATGTGGTCGATCGACCGCCCAGTATTTCTTTGTACTGTTTTCGATCATTTCCCTGCTGTGTTTGATCGATTTGCGGAGTTGAGGGAGTCTTTTCTCCACTTTATTCTCCGACTCATTTCTGTTTTCTTCCGTTCCTTTATTTTACACATAATTTGCGTTTAATAAATTGTTTTCTCGGATTATGCGCGGTACTTTTCTGTCTTTTCAGGTACCTATGGTAGCACTGCTGGCTACTGAAACCTCCTAGCTCACGCTGGTTTGGGGAGGTTTCCTTTTGCTGCGCTTAAAGTCTTGTGAGTTTCCGAGCCTTTACTTCATGTCTTGTTTAATTAATTTAACGCAAATTCCCATTTTCCCTTTTATTTCATTACAAGATTTTGCACAATGCGGACATTGTGTGATTTGGTTTGGGGAAGGGTTTTGCGTCGCATTTGCATTGTTTTATTGCATTTCAGTTGCACGTTTACATTTTTTGCTTGCATTGTTATTTAATTTCTCCATATATACAAAAATTCAAAAAAAAAATCTGAAAAATTTCAAAAAAATTTAATAAAATATCACGTTTATTTTAGCATATAGGTTGAGTCGGAACGGTAGTATTTCAATGATGACATTGCATTTTCATTTGTTTTTGCCTAAGCCTTGCTAATTGACATGTTATTAGTAGAATCATATGCATAGTCTACGAGTTTTCGGTACATTTCTTGCTGAACTTGAGACTTGACTTATATTTTTGGCAAACTACTTATATATTCTGAGGTTTAGAGCCTATAAATGGTGACATCTATGACCAGTTCATCTAGGATGTGATTAGTCGCTCCTTATGAGACATGTTACATAAATTTGTATAAATATGAACTTAATCTGCTTAATACCTGCATGCATTCGGTTTGTGGTTTTTTGACACATGTGGAAGAGGTTTCCTTTATTCATTTTACCCATGAGCCCCTCATAGCCAAAAATAGCCTTTTGTCCCTTTTACTACATCCTATATTCAACCTGCCTTTGTCAAGCTAGTAGTATTAGTCTTTGGGAATGTTCTTATTATTTTTGGTTGCATATGCTCTTATTGAGATGATGTTGGATAAAAAGAATGAAGGAGGAAAAAGAATTGAAAAAAGAAAGAAAAAGGAAAAAAAAAGAAGAAAAATGATTCGAAAAAAGAGAAAAAAAAAAGCGTGTTGTACTGTAGAGGGCTGTCGATCGACTGGCCATATTGGTCGATCGACTGAAGCCCGAGAAAAGAGAAAATAAAATCACATGGTTGGAGTTTTGATCAGTTGGTGATTTTATTCCCATGTTTTATTATTATCATTTGGGGAATTACAATTATATCGGAGATTGTGAGATTTGTGCTTGCTATTAGCACCGTTTCGATTGAAATTTTGAGCAAGAAGTTGGATGTTGCCATATGGTTTTGTTTAGATACTAGCGTGATCACCTATACCTCCACATTCCCATAATTGTTTTAGCCTCTTCTTACCCATACCTCACATATCCATATTTACCTCGGCATGTGTCATGGTCATTTGTTTGGTTGGAGTGCATATGTATGGTTGTAGAGATTATTTTCATATTAGACTGCAAGCATGTTCTTATAGGTCGTAGTTAGGTGAGTGTCACTACAAAATGAATTCTTTCTATCTTATACATTATTCACCTATGCTTATGAGTGAGTTGAGCGACCCGTGAGAGTCCATAATGATAAGTCTCTATAGTTGACGGTTCAGCAGTTTTTAATGACTACATAACTCGTTTGTATGATTCATATTGCTAATTGATTGTTAGTTGTTGCATTAAATTGGTTTAGGCTTTACAGTTTGCATTTCGCTCTGAGATTGAACTCGTTCCATTAGGTTTTAGGATCAAGTCTAGTTCTTGCTTGGGGACAAGCAAGGGTTTGGTTTGGGGAAGTTTGATGCGTGTCCTAAATATGATGTTTTACACCCTATTTCACACGCATTTCAGAGCTCATTTGTGTAGTTTAAGCTACCATTTTCCCTATTTCCGTCTACTTTCGTATTTTTGTATATTATTGCAGAAATGTGAAGAATCCAGCGGAAATCAAGCCGAATCCGTCCCCGAGTACCTTGCATTGCATTTGACATGAAGTATTTACACAAGGAAAAGCTTGGTGCGTATTTCGAGGCTTGAAAGGCAACTTTATGAAGAATTAGAAGCGAACTACCAGCTATAGTGGTCGATCGACTGCTGCCCATGGTCGATCGACCAGAGCACGAAGATCAGAGGCCACTGTTCAGCGATAGTCAGTCGATCGACTGGTCATAGTGGTCGATCGACCATTACACGAGCTGACGCGCAAATTAAAGAAATAGAACGAGAATCCCGAAGCCCATTGTATATTAGGTTTTTAGAATAAGGTTACGTTGATCTATCTATTTAACGTAACCCTCTCTATTCTGGAAAGCATTCAGTTTCAGTTATCATTCAGTTTATAGGGAAATACTTAGGGTTTTAATATTAATCTTATCATTCAATACAATTTACTTTAGTTCATGCTTTGGAATTCATCCTCCTGATTTCATTCGGTAATTCAAGCTCTTTAATTTCAGTTTCGTTACTTCCATTCGTTTATAGTTTAGAATTGCTAGAGTAGTTTCCCAAAGCCAATTTATCGTCTCATGTTATTTGCTTGTTTAGTAAATTTAATCATGAATTCAGTATCTTCATTCATTAATCTTGTTGTTGTTTTTATCGTAAACATGAGTAGCTAAATATTCTGTGCTAGGATGTAGGGAATCTGTAGAAGTAGGCGGCATAGAATAGTGGACCTGAAATCGCGCCATGGTCGATCGACCGCACACCCTGGTCGATCGACCGGCCACGTGAGTTTTGCTTCGTTTTAATTAATTTAATTCCTTTGTTTGACGAATCGAGTGCACGCGACTAGTTGAATGCCTAGGAATTGACCGACCCAATAAGATCGAAAGATAGGGGAAGGAAATAGACTGCCTAATTAAGACGACTAAATTAATGAGATCGAGAGATAAGTTAATTTAGGTATTTAAAAATCACTTTTCAGGACGAAAGTTAGCATTAGTGATATTAGGGACCCGTAGCTAGATCGAAAGATGCTACCTGTTAAGAATGGACCGAGAGGACTTCTTATTTTCCCGTCTGACGTGATTGTTTTAGACCTACCTAGTTTACTGCCGCCGAAACTACAGTGAACCGACCATCCTAGTACCCTTTTAATATCTGATTTCATACATTTCTTTAGTTTTCTTTTAATTTCTTTGTCATTAGTATAGACCAACTCAAAACAAACCCCCATACATTTGTGACTTTGGACTAAAATCAGACGACTATTAATTGCATCGCCTCTCTGTGGTTCGACCCTGACTGCCACTAGATATAGTAGTAGTTTGGAATTATAAATTTAACTTTGGTGCACACAACGACATGCATCAAATTTTGGGGAGTGGTTCTTGGTACAACAATTTTGGAATGGTCTTTATGAAGACTCAAGAAACATTCTCAACATGGGATCAAATGGTATGTTCACCGAAGTTGACGATAATCAAACTTGGAACAAGATTGAGGAAATGGCGGTCCATAACTCACAATATAGTAGACCTCGCAAGGCTATTAGAGGAGGAAAGCATGAAGTGGACTCTATTACTCAATTGGGTGCTCAACTTAGTGCTCATATTGATACCATTAACTTGAAGTTTGAGAAGGCTATGGCTAAACTTGAAGAAGCCTCAAAATCACCAAAGCATCATGTTAATGCCATGGTAGCATCTTCATCAATCCCAAGTGGGATATGTGAGAATTGTGGAACTTTGGGACATGACCAAAGTGAATATAGGGGGACAAATGAACAAGTGAATGCTTTTCAAGCATACAAGAGTGGTACCCTTTATTCCAATTATTATAATGAAAACACCAAATTCCACCCAAATCTCTCATACAAAAGCCAAAATGTTCAAAACCCTCAACCAACATACACCCCACCTCCCATGAGAAACCAAAACCAAAGACCCTTTTTCAACCAAAACCAAGGTTACCAAAATCAAACTCCATACAATCAACAAAATGACCAAGGTTTTGATGTTCAAAAAGCGGTCCTCCAAATGCAAAAGAATCAACAAGAATTTTTTACTCAAATGCAAAAAGATAGTCAAGCAAAGGACATCACCATCAACAATATCCTAGCTCACACAAAAATGTTGGAAACTCAATTAACCCAACTAGCATCTTCAAACTCTCAAAGACAAAAGGGGCAATTACCACCTCAAGGTAATCCCCCAAGACATGAAACGGTTAGTTCCATTCACTTGAGGAGTGGTACGAGATATGAAGGACCAAAGAAGCAAGTTGAGGATGAAGTTGTGGAAGCTAGTGACAAAGAAGAAGTTGTGCAAAACTCTAAGGAAGGAGAACCAACAAAAGAAGAAGTTTCAAATAAAAGTGAAGAAAAGGCCAAGGAGAAGGAGCCCATTGTGATTAGACTTCCATTCCCAAGTCTTCAAGCTAAAGCCTAAGTTTGATGACCAACTTGGAAAATTTATGGGAATTGTGAAGAATTTGGAAGTCTCGATTCCTTTCACGGAATTGATCAATCACGTGCCGGCCTATGCAAAGTACATGAAGGACATCCTTACGAAAAAGAAGTCGATCCGGAAGCTTGAAACTATCTCCTTCACTAAGGTGAGTAGTGCAATCCTTCAAGGGAGTTCACCTCCGAAACTTAAAGACCCGGGAAGCTTCTCAATACCGTGTACCATTGGCGACACCATGATCAACAAGGCTTTGTGTGATCTAGGAGCAAGCGTGAGTGTTATGCCGTATTCGGTTAGTAAAAGGCTAGGGATGTGGGGTAATATCCGTATAATACCCTTAAAAATTAGGACTATAACGCAAATTTTATATGTGATTATTGTCATAAAACGAAATACAATAAAGAAACGATAAAGCATAAGAAATAACCTTCGGTCCTAGTGCAATTCGGCAATGATAGAGATCAAAGTAGATCTCCTCCTAATTGTTGCACCCAAGATCGTCTGAGACTATGCCCTTGTGCTAGAAATGTATTCTCTAATTGCCTTGCAATATTGAGAGAATTTGTTGTGAGTTTCTTTAGATGTGAGATCTAAACTTTTGAGAGGAAATGTTTCTCAAAACCCTAATTTTTGTTGCAAAATGAATTAGGTCACAAAAGGAGAGAAGACTCTCCTTTTGTTCTCTTGGTTCGGCCAAACCGAGTGCAAGGGGAGGAAATGGGCTTTCATTTCCTCTTCATTTTAACTCACGGTCCGACACGCAATTCGCTAAATGTATATGACGCGGTTTTATTATAAATCGTCATCGGTTATCGGTTATTAAAACATCGACTAGTAACATGACTTAGTCGAAATATTAATACATGTCCGACAAAGACAATATCGTATAATTAATTTATTCAATATACATTAATCAAATATAATCGCTTATATTTAATTTACGAATTAACCGCTTAATTCGTCTTAGCCATTTTTATTTAATCCGTATTAAATAATTATCTCAACGTCGCGTTTGACTAATTATTAGTCAATAACTCCGACTAACTGGTTAGTCAAAATTGGCATCAACATGACTGTATTTTCATACCGTCACATCTCTCAAACGTATCCTATAGGTGTGACTTTTAGGGACCAGTTGATCACCGCCATCTGTATGACAATAACGTCAAACTTATCTAGCAAGCCAACCGTTATTGATAAACGTGGACCAACTGATAATAATACAAAAGTATACCCTTTGATCCTTTTAAAGATTTAAATGTTATTGCACTAATCGTAGAGGACACCCCCAACAAGCTCCCACTTGCCGTACAAGTGTATACGTAATAACGTTATCCGCACTAACTGGAGGACACGGCTCAACAAACTCCCACTTGTCCGTACAAGTGTGTGTGCGATAACCGATTCTCATATTCATTTAAAATTTCTCCCACTCAATGTAAAACAATTTGCAGATCCGGATCCGCAAAGGTCGTATTTTACAATCGATCTGTATCAAGAGTGGATTTCCCGACTAGAGAGTAACTTAACTGATAAAACGAATTCGTATTCGAGCATGGCCATGCATTTCGATTCTGACTCCTCGAGTGGCCCCGAGAAATGTCGAGTACCGATAAAGGCTGAATATTTCCTTCAACTCGACTCCTTCCGATCTAAGCACAGCATGAAATGACCCAGAAAAAATCTACTTGGCCCCCTGTTACGGATGACCGTGAGAAAGAAACCAAAGTCACCCAAAATCTGCCTTAGTCTCAAGAGACAGTCGATAGTCAAAAGAATCGACTCTTAGGATCACCATGGAGGTCCTATCCACGACCGGGCACCGAATGTTATAAAACATTTAGGACTCCATGTCGATGTCACAATTGTGTCCTACGAGATATCCGTATAACCCGCCTCTGTGATTGGTCAGTCAACCGGTTGACTTATGGCTCGTTGAACCCACCATCAACCAACGTCACAAAATAATTGCCAGAGTTATCAGCTCATGTGGGCAATTAAGGACTAAAAATATAATGTTTGTTCGATTCACTTTGCGGTGTTCAAAATTGTCGTACAAATCCACATGAAAAACAAAATATATATAAATATCAAAACGATGATGTCGTATAGAGTACAAAAGAGAATGAATCTAATCCATAAAAGAGTACTACAACTTAGGAACACGTTTAATTCCCATGGAATTAACATGCCCTTCATGCTTATCTTGTCGTAATGGTTTAGTGAGAGGATCTCCTATGTTATCATCTGTAGCAATCTTTTCTATCACTACTTCCTTTTGCTCCACGTAATCTCGGATTAGATGAGCTTTCCGTTGTACATGTCTAGACTTGTTGCTAGACTTTGGCTCCTTAGCTTGGAAGATGGCACCTCTATTGTCGCAATAGATGGTGATCGGGTCATTCGAACTAGGCACTACGAATAGTCCTTGTAAGAATTGACGCATCCATATCGCTTCCTTTGCCTTCGACGCGGCATAGTACGGACTCGATCGTAGAATCTCTTTGTAACACTTTGTTTGGAACTCTTCCAATCGATCTGCAGCGCCATTAAGAGTAAAAACGAATCCGGACCGAGATTTTGAGTCATCTCGATCCGTTTGGAAGCTAGCATCTGCAGAATCTTAGGTTGCGCATAGCTTTTGATCGCCTCCATAAGTCAATGCCCAATCTTTAGTCCTCCGTAGGTACTTAAGAATGTTCTTGACACCATCCAATGTGATTCACCTGGATCTTTGTTGGAATCGACTTGTCATACTCAATGCATATGCCACATCCGGACGTGTGCATATCATGGCATACATGATTGATCCTATAGCCGAGGCATAAGGAATCCGTGTCATGCGCTCTTTCTCTTCCGGTGTCTCCGGTGCACGAGACTTGCTCAAATGCACCCCGGAGCCATAGGAAGAAACCCCTTCTTGGAGTTAGTCATCTTTGAATCTCTCTAGGATTTTGTCTATGTAAGACTCTGATCGAGAGATAACATCCGTCGTGATCTATCTCGATAGATACGGATGCCCAGAATTCTTTGTGCGTCACCCAGATCTTTCATCTGGAAATGGTTTTTCAACCATACTTTCACCGAAGTTAAGAGAGGTATGTCATTCCCAATTAGGAGTATGTCATCGACATACAATATTAGGAAGACAATATTGCTCCCACTCGACTTGATATAAAGACATGGTTCCTCGACCGATCGAGTAAATCCATTTTCTTTAATCACTTGGTCGAAGCGATGATTCCAACTCCGAGATGCTTGCTTAAGTCCATAAATGGAACGCTTAAGCTTGCACACTTTCTTAGGATGTTCTGGATCGATGAAACCTTTGGGTTGTACCATGTAAAACTCTTCCTCCAAAAAGCCGTTTAAGAAGGTGGTTTTCACATCCATCTGCCAAATTTCATAGTCATGAAAAGCGGCAATCGCTAAGATAATCCGAATGGAACGCAGCATGACTACGGGTGCAAAAATTTCATCGTAGTGCAAACCTGGCACTTGGGTGAAACCTTTAGCAACTAGTCGTGCTTTATAGATATCTTGTTGACCTTCCACAGAATGCTTTATCTTGTAAAGCCATTTGCATTGAAGGGGACGAACCTTAGCAGGTAATTCAACAAGATCCCATACGTTGTTCTCATACATAGAGTCCATCTCGGATTGCATGGCCTCAAGCCATAGCTCTGAGTCTGAACTGGTCATGGCACCTTTATAGGTTGCGGGTTCACTACTCGTTAAGAGTAGAATGTCATCTATGTCATGTTCCTCGATCATACCAATATATCTGTCTGGAGGAATAGAGACTCTTCCCGACCTCCTAGGTTCCTCAGGAATATTCACCGCAGCCGGGATTGAAGGAATTGGTTCCTCCAATGGTTGCTCGGTATTTGGTTCTGGAATCTCCGACAGTTCGAAGGTTCTATCACTCTTTGCATTCTCGAGAAATTCCTTCTCTAAGAATGTCGCACTAGCCGCAACAAAAACACGTTGTTCGGTTGGCGAATAGAAGAAATGACCAAGTGTTCCTTTAGGATAACCTATAAAGTATGTCTTGACCGATCGCGGGCCGAGCTTATCCTCGTGTCTCCACTTGACATAAGCCTCGCAGCCCCAAACCCGTATAAAGGACAAGTTAGGGACCGTTCCCTTCCATAGTTCATATGGAGTCTTGTCAACAGCTTTAGACGGACTTGGTTGAGTATTAGAGCGGTGACGAGAAGAGCATAACCCCACAATGAGTCAGGCAACACGGTGTGACTCATCATGGATCGAACCATATCAAGTAGTGTTCGATTTCTCCGTTCGGACACACCATTCAACTGAGGTGTTCCAGGTGGAGTTAACTGTAGGGCAATCCCACAGTCCTTAAGGTGTTGATCAAACTCGTGAGAAAGATACTCGCCACCACGATCTGAACGTAGTGTTTTAATCTTTCTACCCAGTAGGTTCTGTACCCTATTCTGGTATTCTTTGAATTTCTCAAAGGATTCACTTTTATGCTTCATTAAGTAGACATAGCCATATCTACTTAAATCGTCCGTGAAAGTGATGAAATACCTATAGCCTTCTCGTGCGGTGATTGACATAGGTCCACACACATCCGTATGTATGATTCCTAATAGGTCAGCAGCGCGCATTCCAACACCTTTGAAGGAAATCCGAGTCATCTTATCGATGAGACATGATTCACACGTGCCAAATGATTAAAAATCAAAGGCCGAGATAGCTCCATTCTTTATGAGTTATTTCACGCGTTTCTCATTAATGTGTCCCATACGGCAGTGCCATAGGTATGTTTGATCTTTGTCACCGACCTTTAACTTCTTATTCATTACGTGTAAAATTTCGGTGGTCTGATCTAAAACATAAATTCCATTCATGGAGACTGCCTTGCCATAAATCATATCGTGTAATGAGAAAATGCAAGAATTATTCTCTATTACAAATGAAAAACCAAGTTTGTCAAGTGCAAAAACTGAAATAATGTATTTAGAAAGACTGGGTACATAATAGCAGTTATATAAAAATAACTCAAATCCCCTAGGAAGCTGGATCACGTATGTCCCCCTTGAGACTGCAGCCACTCGTGCTCCATTCCCAACACGCAGGTCCACCTCACCCTTTACGAGGGGTTCGATGTTTCGGAGCCCCTGCACATGATTACACAGATGAGAACCACAACCAGTATCTAGTACCCAAGTTCCGTAACTTGCGTGGTTAATCTCAATCATATGAATAAAAGTAGAAGAGGAAGAAAACATACCAACAGGTTTAACACGACCTGCTTTTATGTCCTCATGGTAGACAGGACATGTACGCCTCCAATGCCCAGTCTTGTGGCAATGATGGCATTCCACTCTTACCTGATCCCGACTTCTTGAACTTCGGTTTGCCTACTGCTAGGTCTGCCTGAGCTTTGCCCTTACCCTTGCCCTTGTTTGACACAACGAGAACATCCTGTTTCAAGCTCCCCTTTGAACTTCATGTCCTTCGGTGCGTACGAGGAGGGAGTGCGAGTTCATGGGGACTTTTCTTCAAATCATTCATATAATAATTCGCTCTAAAGAGCGCAAAACCATCGTGGAGTGAATGAAGCATGCGGTCAATCACGATGTTCTCGCTGATTTTACAATCAAGCGTCTCCGATCTCTCGACATTCTCAATCATCTTTGAGAATGTGTGGGCTAACCGGTTGGCCCTTTTCGGAGTCTCGCATCAAAGAAGCGAGTGGTATGCTCATAGGTCACGATTCTCGGTGCTTTCGAGAATTCCTTGGTGAGCGTGGTGAAAATCTTGTTTGCACCTTGGGCTATGAAGCGTTTCTGCAAATTGGATTCCATTGCAAAAATGAGTACGTTTTTAATCGCACCCGCTTCCATGACGAAATCGTTATACTTGGCGATCTCGTTAGCTCCAGCCGTGGGGCCTGGGTTTGCCGGGATGGGCTCTGTCAGAAATTTGAGCTTCCGTCAGCTGCGGCAGCATTCCGTAATGCCGCCTCCCAGTCCGCGAAGTTTGATCCATCATTCTTCAGTCGAGTTGACTGATTCATCTGATTCATGAAGATCCGAAGCCAGGACTCACGGTCCAATGTGGCACTTGGCATTGGGTCATCGATGATGCCAGCCATTATGTTATTAGCAGTTTAAATGATCGTGATCTACACTGAAAAAGAAAGAAAAACCAAAACGAAATAAGCAACTCATCGAGGTGATTTAAGTCTATTTAAAATATATTTTAACGTGTATACTCATTGCACTTGCATAATTGATCTCCCTCAAGAATGATACAAGTGATCCCAAGACTCAATTTCCGTAAATTGATAAGCCAACTGTTTAGCTAATTCTTTCGTAAGAACTCTTGGTCGATAGATTTCCGTAAATCCTATCTATAGTCCACCATGATCACAGGATCGTACGAGTGACCATTGCGTTGAGATAAAATAGGTCAATCGGTTCCAACTTACCCGACGTAGAAGGGGTCATATTATGCCTACCGACGAAGAAGGGACTCATTGGAGTTTGACCTATAAAGACTATTCTCAATTTTGGTTTATACGAGGAAGATCCCATCAACTTTGTTTAAATTAATTTTAAGTGAACAAATAACTAGCATTACGTGAATGAATTAACTTAGGTGATGGCTTAAAATCGTGTGACATATGAATGTCATAGAAAACTAACGCGTGACCTCTATATGAGTCAGTTTTCATGCAATTATTAGATGGTTTGGTTTTTAGGCGGAATATGATGCATACTATCGTTACAAGAAAATAAATAAAAGAATGCAATACGTAAATAAAAATTCCTAGTGTGGCCTATTCTAGTAAAAAGAACATAATACAACTTTGGAATCCACCGTTGGACCCGATAAGCTTGTCTTGATGTTCCATCTTTGTCCATGCAGCGGGAGTGAGCATCCGATCTCCATCTTTAGTCTTCTCAAAATTACAATTAAAATTTACAAAATATAAACCTATTTACATTCTAAATAAAAACTGTAATTACAAAAAAAAAAAATGGAGATACGAGATCTCAAAATACAACCAAGACTGTGTTCCATCATTACGGTAACACGTTCTACTAAGGCCACACTAAGTTACAACCGTTTGTAAAATAAATAAATAAATACGTAATAAAAGCATTCAAGGCATTTAAAATAACGATAAAAAAATGCATCATCTAAAAACAAATTCATTCGTGACATAAATCCGTAATTATGTAAAATTTATCCAAACCACCTTTTAACAATTAAAATTATGTGACAAAACCGCTTCATCAACTTAATTTTAATTCATGATAATCCGTTACTTTAAATCGTTTTAAAATAACTAAATGGTACGTTAGTGAACCGTTTCACTATCAAGCGAATGCATAAAATCCGTATTATGCATAAAACATGGCCGAAAAAAAAAAAAACAAATTTTTTTTTTTTCTTTTATAATGCTGCTGATTGCCGAGAGCAACATAAGAGAAAGAAAAAAAAATTTCTCGGCTCAAAAACGTGAGCAACAAAGATCAAAACAAAACGATTTGTTAAAACCCAATTGCAATTTAATCTAATCCGTATAGAATTGAAACTACAATTGATACATCTTTAACATATTGCAATAATTATCGATTAAAATTACAATATGCAAAGAACAAAAAGAAAACAAAAGATCGTCTGATCTAGCAAAAAAAACGTGTGGCACGCATTTCTAGACAAAAAAAAAACAGAAAACAGGCCGAGAAAGGCCGCACGGTTTTCAAAAAAAATGGCCGAGACAAAAAATTTTGTACCGCACGAAATTTTATGCAAACAATATATCGATTCAAATTCGTTTGATGAAAAACACAAGAAAAATTTACGTGGCCTCGCTCTGATACCACTTGTGGGGTAATATCCGTATAATACCCTTAAAAATTAGGACTATAACGCAAATTTTATATGTGATTATTGTCATAAAACGAAATAAAATAAAGAAACGATAAAGCATAAGAAATAACCTTCGGTCCTAGTGCAATTCGGCAATGATAGAGATCAAAGTAGATCTCCTCCTAATTGTTGCACCCAAGATCGTCTGAGACTATGCCCTTGTGCTAGAAATGTATTCTCTAATTGCCTTGCAATATTGAGAGAATTTGTTGTAAGTTTCTTTAGATGTGAGATCTAAAGTTTTGAGAGGAAATGTTTCTCAAAACCCTATTTTTTGTTGCAAAATGAATTAGGTCACAAAAGGAGAGAAGACTCTCCTTTTGTTCTCTTGGTTCGGCTAAACCGAGTGCAAGGGGAGGAAATGGGCTTTCATTTCCTCTTCATTTTAACTCGTGGTCCGACACGCAATTCGCTAAATGTATATGACGCGGTTTTATTATAAATCGTCATCGGTTATCGGTTATTAAAACATCGACTAGTAACATGACTTAGTCGAAATATTAATACATGTCCGACAAAGACAATATCGTATAATTAATTTATTCAATATACATTAATCAAATATAATCGCTTATATTTAATTTACGAATTAACCACTTAATTCGTCTTAGCCATTTTTATTTAATCCGTATTAAATAATTATCTCAACATCGCGTTTGACTAATTATTAGTCAATAACTCCGACTAACTGGTTAGTCAAAATTGGCATCAACATGACTGTATTTTCATACCGTCACATCTCTCAAACGTATCCTATAGGTGTGACTTTTAGGGACCAGTTGATCACCGCCATCTGTATGACAATAACGTCAAACTTATCTAGCAAGCCAACCGTTATTGATAAACGTGGACCAACTGATAATAATACAAAAGTATACCCTTTGATCCTTTTAAAGATTTAAATGTTATTGCACTAACTGTAGAGGACACCAGCCCCAACAAGGGATGGGAGAGCTTAAATGTACCAACATCACACTCCAAATGGCCGATAGATCGACGAAGATACCGTTAGGGATATGGGAAGATGTTACCGTGAGAGTTGGGAAATTTTTCATCCCGGTGGACTTTGTCATCGTTGACATGGAAGAAGACTCCAATATTCCGATCATCCTTAGTAGACCTTTCTTGCACACCGCGGGTGCGGTGATAGATGTGAAGCACGGAGAGCTTACTCTAGAAGTGGGAGATGAGAGCATAACTTTCAATCTTGACAAGACCATGAGAGCTCCCCGTTTGCATGAACCATGCTTTATGGTTGATCACTATAGCCGGACGGATGATAGGAAGAAGTCGGAATTCCAATGGAAAAAGAAAGTTGATGATGCTCCATCAAAAGAGCAAGAGAATAGCAACAAAGAGAGCTTGAAAAGCTCGCCCATGACAAGTGAAGAGGATGGCCTCATTGGCCAAGACAAGAAAGAAGGAGAGTTGTCTCTATCAACTCAAGAAATTTATAATGATCAAGTAGACGAAGTTTGCGGTCTTTGGGATGATGAGTTCGAAGGGATATTCAATCCCTACATTGGTAATGCTATGAACCAAGACCATCATGGAGAACAACAAGTGCAAAGATCTATTGACGATCTTTATCATGACAATGAACAAGCTTTCGACTACTTCTTCAAGGTGTTGAGTAACATCAACAACACCTTGAACATGCCCCCTTGACATCTCACATTGGATGAGAGTTTGGTGGAGTCCTCCTTAAACCACCATTTGTAAATATTCTAACTCCCTAACTTGCATTTCAATTTTTTTTACATTGCATTTTTGTCAATCTTGGATTTATATTTTTGTGCCTTGATCAAGATATTCATCATTTTTGAGAGAAGTGAGGGAGGGACTTATGATTTTATTGATGTGTAGTGCTTTGACTTAGTGTGGGGATAGCAATTGCCTAGGCTATTCATGCCTTTGTAGTGCCCCTACAATGAAGAACACGAGAATCGAAGAATGAAAATGATATGGGTTATGCAGTACCCACGGATGGACCTGAATCCGTGTGGACAAGGAGGAATCCGAGCGTCTCATGAGAGAATCCGCTCGTCTTGAGGAACCCGAGCGTCCTATGTCACCAGACGCCCGTCTGGCTGAGCTGTGGAATTCAAAAAAAATGGTCTGTCACAGAATCCGGGCGTCCCAATAAAGAATCCGCTCGTCTGATTGTGGACGCTCGTCTTACAGCAAAGACGCTCGTCTTTCTGTTGTTGAATTTTAAGGAATCGCCCTGTAACAGAATCCGAGCGTCTTCCAAAGAATCCGCTCGTCTTTGCTGAAAGACGCTCGTCCTGTAGCGTCATTTCCTGAAGCAAAACGTGCAGAATCCGAGCGTCCCAGAATGCAATCCGCTCGTCCCCTGCTGCTATTTCAAAATTAACGGGTCTTTTAAACCCTTATTCCCTCATTCATTTTCATTTCTTCTACATTCAAACACTACCTAAAACCCAAAAACCCCAAAAACCCTCATCCTCTACATCAACAAAACCAAAATTCCTCAACCAAATTCAACAAAATCAAACCCAAACTTCCTCACAACAAACATTAATCACTCCTTTTACAACAACAATTGATTCAAACACCAAAATCTTCAACCTTTGAGTCGATTTTTAAGATACAAAGCAACATTCTTTCACCTTAAATCAATTTGGGCATAACTAAAAATTGAAAATTTCAATCTTTCTTTGGTGTAATCAACAATGGCAAGAACTAAAGGACGTAACAAGGCACCCCCAAAGAAGACACTTTCAAAAAAGCAACAAACTCTTCAAGCAAAACAATTGTCAAAGGCATTGGTAGTCCATGAGGCAAGGTTGGAGGTTCAACAAGGTCCCCCTATGGAAGCTACAACATCAACAACTCCGGTCATTAAGCAATTATCTAATTATCCGTAGGTAATTTTCACTTCCGACTCTCATAGGGATAAATTTGTTCTCTTTGCTAAGAAGATCATTATACCTATAAAATTTATTTGTGAAGATGCTTTGACAAAGTTGGGTATTCTTGAACAAACCAAAACCTTCTTTGAGGCTATGGGATTGGGTAAATTGTTTACCATGAAAGAATTGACATACCCCTCCCTCACCTTGGAATTTTTGAGTTCCTTGAAAGTCACAAGGGTGGAGACTAGAACCCACATCGAGTTTCGTCTTGCAAATGTTGATAGACGCATCACTTTTGGTGAATTGAGTAAGATTTTAGGCCTTAATGATACCCCAAAATATACAAAGCTTATGTGGCGGTTAAAGGAGGTCATCTCATTGATATGGACACCATGATTCACAAGTTTAAGTGGGTCAAGCATACTCCTCTTGACACCAAATATGGGTGGTTAACCAATGAAGCTAGATCCTTCACTTTGCCTTCAAAGATTTGTCGATTGAGTATTCACCGACCAAACTACCTTCTTCCACTCTCCGAGGAGACCGAGTATATTATTCAACAACAAATAGGCGAGATAGACAAGCCCTCCTCCTCCATTGTCACACCACCCTACCCATTTGAGTATCACGAGTTCAAACCCAAGGATGTCGAGGTAGGAAATGATTACTTGACTCTACTCATGAGGGAAATGCACAAGCAAGCTTACAATGATAGAGTGGATGCTTACAAGGCCCAATATCCGCCCCTCCTACATCTAGCTAGGCAAGGACTTCTTGATCCATCATGTCCTTTGCCTAGTTGGACGGATAGGGAAATTTTCTTTCCTAGCACCTCTAGTGGTGGAAGACCGGGTGGAGAGGAGAATGTTGTTGATGAGGGTGTTGATGAAGAAGGTGAAGAACAAGAGGTTCAAGAGAATGTTCAAGAAAAAGAAGCTCAAGAAGAGGAAGAAGAAAGTGAGGAAGAGCAAGGAAGTGAAAGTGGGAGTGGAGATGATTCCACATCTATGGAGGAAGATGATGATAATGATGATATGATGGAGGATTAGCAAACCTTGGAGGCTCCTACATTCTTTCACCCCTCTTATGGTTTGTCTACTTCTTTTGTTTTCTTTATTGTATTTTGATCATTTGATTGAGGAGTCCTAGCAACATGGAGGACTAACACCATGGCTTCATTAAGGTGTTCTTTTTATTGTTCCCAACATGTAAAATCCAAAATGACAATTTGTAGTTTCATGCATTGCATTCCATGTGCATGAACTACCCCAAAATTCAAGACGTTAGAAATAATGTCTATTTTGGTTTGGGGAAGTCCATATGCATACGCATCGGGAGGTAATCTAAATTACGCTCTCCGCCATAACAAAAACCCATGCATCATGTAGTGTAGCTTAGCATAGTTTGCATTTAGTTTAGAAATCATGCATCATGCTTGCATAATTTCCTATCGTATTGGCCATTGAGGACAATGCCCATACTAGTGTGGGGATGGGAAATTCTAACTTGACTTTTATTCAAAAATCCAAAAAAAATCGAAAATTTCGAAAAAACCAAAAAAAATTGAAAATTCCAAAAACATGTTCATTTCCTTTGTAGTGTAGTCTTGTATATATTGTTTGTATATATTGTGTTTGTTCATCCTTGTTCACATTGATCGACTACGCCACATCCGAGACATGAGGATATTGAAGACCGCATGGTATGATCTTTCCAATCTCCTTTTTCCTCTTTATGTTAATGACTATGTGGCTTTATTTTGATTGATGCGGTATAAACAATGTGAATTTAGGACTTGCATTTAGATTATATGGCATACTAGTTGGTAGAAGCATATGCATTAGGTTGTATAAATGTTAGTTGCATCATGGCATATAGTTGCATGCTAGAAAAATTTTGTGAAACCGTCTACTTTGGAAGCATGACAAGTATATATAGGCCCTAGTAGATGCTTTTTCTTCCTAATACTTTGCTTGTTAGAATACTTGTAAAACAACCTAGGATGTGTCATGCTAGTATCCTTTGACCCATGGATTAAGGCCTAGTTAAGAGTACCTTGTGGTGTGATAACTCCTTGGCTACCGTTTATTCCAAGGTGACTCTTGAAACCATGCAACCATCATTCATCCATGTTCTACCATACATTTTGTCATCAAAGGGAACGGACACAAAAAGAAATTGTTCAAATTTGAGTTAAAGAAATGAAATGAAAAGTCAAAAAGTTTGCAAATTGCATCAAAAGAAAAGAGGAGTAACAAAAATAAAAACTCCTATGCTTCAAATATAAGGCACCCTCGTTGCTAATTGGGGTGACTTTGAAAATGTTCAAAAGAAAATGCAAAAGTTGAAAAGTTGTCAAGTGTTGAAATGCCAAAAATCAAAAGAAATGGCAAAAGAAAGTGTTCTCAAATGTTATATGCCACAAGAAATTGGGGGGAAAAACAACAACAAAGCAAACTCCCAAATGAAACTCAAATACTATCGATCCCTTTATCCATCGTATCCATTTTTGTGCATGGTAGAGAGGGGACGACCCTTCTTCTTGTCTAGGCAAGAAGGGGAATTCCGCGATCCTCCAGTGTTTCTAACACCATAGGGAGTCTATTCTTGACAAAAGCATTTAACGATTGAGGACAAAGGTACCCTAGCTTGACACAACTTGGAGGTGATTTATTGGTATCCTTCTAGGCTTAGTAGTTTGAAGAAATTGCATCTATGAAGGAGTGTGTACCCTTGAATTGCTTCCCCTTTAGATAATTTCCGCCACTTAGATTAGGAAAGTGGCTATTCTTTTGTAGATGCATCCATTACTTTATTTTGTGTGCTTTAATGATTGGATGTGTCGCCATTTTGGCAAGACCCACCTTGCCTTAAAAGAAGGCATCCTACCTCATGGTTGTCTTGTTGTGAGTTGAAGGGGCGGAGTGAGACCCGCTAATTGTCTCATATCGGCTATGCTATTAGGTTAGTTTAAATAACGGTCCTAGTTTTTATCACCTCTTTACTCGGGACGAGCAAAGGTTCGGTTTGGGGATATTTGATGTGACCATTATTTGAGCACAATTAGTCCCCGAATTAACCTCGTTCCTATGCTTTTTAGTGCATATTTGGGTCATTTACTATCTTTAGTCCTTTGTTTTGCATATTCTTTGAGGTTTTGTTTCCTTGGTAGGAGAGGAGTGCAAACCTTGCATTTTCATGGCAAAATAGAGCTAAATTGATCGAATCTAATGACCAAGCATCAAAGAAAAGACAAGACTAGGAGGCCTTTGTACATATTATAGTAGATGGGCAATGATGAAGAAATCCTTGCATCCCCGACTAAATCCCGGAGGATTATTGGAAGAAGAAAAGAAGAAAAGAAGGATGGAACACAATCCGCCCGTCCAACTAGGCAAGACGCCCGTCCAAGACTGGAGGAATCCGAGCGTCTTTCCATCAAGACGCCCGTCCAACCATGCCCCAATCCGCTCGTCCAGCCATGAAGACGCCCGTCCAGCCACCACAGATTCCGCCCGTCCCGACACCTTAGACGCCCGGATTCTCTTACAGGCCCACACGACCTTTTCTTCCCTCCATGAAAGATGCGCATATTTATGAAAGACCGGCAAAAAGGAGACTCGCATCTTTTCTGAGAGGAGCGATTCCTCAAGGACTTAATCGTCATTTAAGCCCTTAGTAAACCCCAATTTGTGTACCTAATCCCCACTATAAATACCCCATTAGTCTAATTAGATGAATCATGTTCTTCTTATCAATCCTTAGTATAGTTTATAGCACTCTAATCTCTTCTTAATCTTGTAATCAACTTCTAATCAAATATTAATACAAATCTCATTTCCTTAATTTCTCTTTTGTTCATCTTTTATTTTGGGTAATTGAAGATTATTTGGGTTATTATTGGGAGATTGACAACCTTCCAATCAATCATCAAGTACTTCTATTATTCTTTGCTTTATTTTGGAATCATTAGTAGGTATAATCCTCTTAATCCCTTTTTAATTATTATTAATCATCTTCATTTATTCATCATGTTTTGCTTTGTTAATGTGAGTGACAACCTTGTTAACATGTTAAACTTGATAATGAGTGAGTAGTTTCCTTAACTAGGGTTAATGGGTAATTAGGGGAAACCAACATGGGGGATGATTCATCTTTAATTTAATATGTTTTCATAGTTTATTTGCTTACTTGTTGTGATCTCAACTTATGCACATGTTATGTTTGATGAAATGCGAGCCTATGAATCCTTGCATTTTTACCCATCACCTACCTTTTCAATGAGACTTGTAAGACATAAACCAACTCGAGTCTCATTAGACCATGCATATAGTTGAGTAGGGAGGATTAAGTCGACTTGTAGGTGTTGTACAATCTAATTGATTCGGCTCCGGGACCCAAACCTTCCTAGGATTGTAAGATATAAACCAACTCGATCCATCACAACAATAATTGCTTGCTTATAATTTGAGAATATGTTTGTATGATCAATTCCCATGAATCCCCTATGACCCCATGACACCCTAGTGCTTTTAATCAATTGTTTACATCTCTTTTTAATCATCTTGCTTGTTTACTTTTATTGCTATTTAGTTTAGTGATCTTCAAATCTCAACCCCAAATCGTGACACCTCTAGACACCGCTACTTGCAATCGAAAATCCTACATCAATACCCGTCCCTTGGGATCCGACCTTTACTTGCCTCTTTACTAATAGTAGAGTTGTTTGTGAAGTTATAAATATTGTTTTGGTCTAGGTGCTCCTACGACAAGTAACCGAAAATTAAGTTCCAAGTGAGTTTCCGACCAATTTTAAAAAAAAAATTAATAGTGAAATTCAAAATTTACTATTTTTTCAAATTTCAAACTACGGCAATTAAAACCGTCATTTCAAAACAATAATAGTGAAATTCAAAATTCACCATTTCTTCAAATTTCAAACGACGACAATTAAAACTGTCATATCAAAAAATAATAGTGAAATTCAAAATTCACTATTTCTTCAAATTTCAAGCGACGTCAATTAAAACCGTCATTTCAGAAAATAATAGTGAAATTCAAAATTCACTATTTCTTCAAATTTCCAACGACGGCAATTAAAACCCTCATTTCAAAACAATAGTAGTGAAATTCAAAATTCACTATTTCTTCAAATTTCAAACGACGGAAATTAAAACCTTCATTTCAAACAATAATAGTGAAATTCAAAATTCACTATTTCTTCAAATTTCAAGCGACGGCAATTAAAACCGTCATTTCAAAATAATAATAGTGAAATTCAAATTCACTATTTCTTCAAATTTCAAACGACGGCAATTAAAACCGTCACTTCAAAATAATGGTGAAATTCAAAATTCACTATTTCTTCAAATTTCAAACGACGCAATTAAAGCCGTCATTTCAAAACAATAATAGTGAAATTCAAAATTCACTGTTTCCTCAAATTTCAGGCAACGACAATCTCTCCTCGAGATTCAAGAATCGCTGCCGGCCCTGGGAGATAGGCTCACGAACCTATCCCTTTCCGGCACCACAAAAAAACACCGAGATTCCCCAGCAGGATATCGGAGGTTCCTCACGAAACCCGCTAATTCAAAACAAGCCCATCCGACGCGGCTATTTCCACAGTTGATCAATCGACCCTTACTTCATCATGGCTGGCGGGCCTTACAAATGCACATGGTTGGCGAGCCTTACAAACGCACATGGCTGGCGGGCCTTACAAACGCACATGGCTGGCGAGCCTTACAAATGTACATGGCTGGCGGGACTTGCAACGCACATGGATGGCGAGCCTTACAACGCACGTGGCTGGCGAGCCTTACAACGCACGTGGATGGCGAGCCTTACAACGCCCAGCGGCTGGCGAGCCCCTTCATATACGCACAGTGACTGGCGAGCCCCTTTATATATGCATCGCGGCTGGCGAGCCCCCTCATATACGCACAGCGGCTGGCGAGCCCCTTCATATACACACCGCGGCTGGCGAGACTCCTCAAATATGCGTAGCGGCTGGCGAGCCCCTTCATATACGCACATCGGCTGGCGAGTCCCTTCATATACGCACCGCGGCTGGCAAGCCCCTTTATATACGCACAGCAGCTGGCGAGCCTTTGTACGCAAACAAGAACCAATCCAAGGACATATCCCGAAGATACCTCAGGTATGACTCCTTCTTATGGCTGGCGAGCCTTTGTACGTAGTCTAACGGACTTTAAACGACCCGCACGGACAATCGACATACTCTAAACTGTTCGCGACGATAGGTACTTGACTCGTACGATTGAGTCGCCTTGGCGTCGCCCTTCCCGACGGCAGGTCCTTGGCCCGAATACTTTCGAGCCGCCTCGACGTCGCTTGGGTCTCCAGGTTATAATCTTCGATTGACCTGGGGGCTCTACTTTGACTTTCGCCCTGTCCAAACATCAGTCAAAGTGGGGGCTCTATAGATACCCAGTATCTGTTGAGACTCCATCAAACACCCGATGATTATCGGACTACAACATGCTTATGAATCGCAGCGTTTGATCGACAGTTTGTGTACAACTATACGTCGGAAAACCTAAAACAATTTCAAAAATAAAACATTTTAAAACTTTTCAAAAGTACCTGGAGTGTTTAATGCATGACGACGGGGTCACAATGACACTAACTAGAGTCAAAACCGACACCGGACCAAAAACCGACTCAAAATTCAAATCCCGACTCTAACAACGAGTCAAACCGAGTCAAACATAAAAAACAAACCATTCAAAAACTTCTATGGTAAGGTTTCCTGGAATCTTTCATAGTCAAGTACCAAACATGTTCATAAAATATCTAGGATAGAACAAATCATGATTGCGTTCGTGTGATAGTGACAAGACACCTCGAAGACATGCGACGTGGCTCGCGCCTCTTTGAGCAGCCCATGCGGCCACGTCGCTTAAAACTCACACAACCACTCATTTTCCTATAAATACCCCTCAAATGCCACCATTTGAGAGTTACGCGAGTGTGTAGATACCTCATTTTTGCACCTCCTTCAAACCACCCGGTGATGATTGGGCCGCATGTTTGGTACACGGAACGATTTATGACAGTTCGTAAGTTTATCGTCAAGTGATAGCCCAAATACTTGTGTCTACCCCTCGGTCGTCATCTACGCGCAATTACGGTCATTTTGACAGTAATTAGAGTTCATTTGGAGTCCGGGTCAAAAAGCCGCTCCATTTTCTAATAAACCGTTTAAAATGCCGAGTCGGAATGTTCTGGAATATTCCGGATATTTCTATTCCATAATTTTTATCTTTTCATCTGTTGGCAAAATATATCCCGAAATCATATTTTGAACAATAAGGAAGTTGAGATCTACCGCAATTCCATAACAGAAGTGCGGAAAATCTTTCTTCCGCAGGAGGAAACTTCTGGGGAAAGGACGCAGCACCTGTTGCGCCTCTTCCAAGAGTTGCAGTGGTTGTTGCGCCTCTTCCCCAGCTCATTTCTGCATATTTTAAGATCTTTTCGAGTTTTGTTTCCAAAGTTTACCGTAACCCTAATTCCTCAGTGTGATTAGTATAAATAGGGACCTTCGTTCCTCATATTTCTCACGCGAGTGTCCGCCCTTCTCTTCTCCCTTTGCATTCTAAGACCGCACTCTTTGCTTATTGATGTCTACATGCTTGAACTTTCGACCATGTAAGCTCGGATCCTTCTGAGTACCAGTCTCGTTTTGCATGACCGACCAATTTGACCAACTCCACTTCATTTAATCAAATCAATTTAATCTAAATCCTCTTACGAGGGCACTTTCATCATACATTCGAGTCGAGCAATCACTAATCGTTAACTTAGTTAATCTCGTTTCGTCAACCATGTAAGTCTGAGGGTGTAAATCCCATATTTCATTGTTGTATTTTATTATTGTATAAATTATTGTAAGCTAGATTTACGTCGAAAACATGTTTAAAACCGATTTATAAAACCTTTTATCAAACCTATTTTCACGGATTAACAAAAGACAGACGTCGAGAAGAAACGCAACAACTGCAGCGCCTCTTCGAAGAGTGGCAGCATCTGCTGCGCCTCTTCCTGAGGCTGCTGCAGTTTCTGCCTTTCTTCTTCTTTCTTTGTTCTTTGTTGATTCGTTTCTTTTATTCGTCTTTTCTTATTTTCTTCATATTTTCACTCGCATAATTGTAATACATAATTCATAATTATTTTATCACCCTTTAATTTCCGATTTAAATCCCCAGTAATCAATATTTGCGGGTTTTCGTCATTAAAATCAAACCCGGATTTTAGAGATTCGATTCGTTCATATCGAGTCTCTGGAATTCGCTTTTTATATATTTTTCATCTGTTTATCACCATCTTCATCAATAGTTTAACATAACAAATCTAATTAATTTGTATTAAATAAACCTAGTTAATTTGTATTAATTAAACCTAATTAACTTATAATTAGCTTATAATTCACTTTTGTTCGCTATAATTAATTCTCATTCGTTTTTCTTTATTGCTTTTATGACCGATTCACATGTAAATAATCCGCTCAATTACTTCTACTTGAGTCGAATATTAATAATCGATCATTAAAATCACCAATGAACACTAACAATATGCAGTTCCGGCTTCACAGCCAGAACTCACCTCAGGAACAGACGCAGTGACCACTGCGCCTCTTCCAAGGGACGCAGCATTGTTGCGCCTGTTCCGGGGTGATTTCTGTCTCTGAACTTTCGTTCTTTCTTTGACCTAGTTTGTTAGCTTATGTATTAATCGACTATTAATCGTAAAATCACCGATAATCTGTCCGTTTTCTAATTTTAATTATTTTCCTTTTCTTTTCTCAAATTATCCGTTTTAAATGTATTTTCGACATAAATCATTGAATCGTTGTAATTATTGTAATTTTAATTACTGTATGTTGTTTATTTTGTACTCTTTATTATCGTTTGTTTACTTTCACATGTAATCAACCTTAAATCCCTACTTCGACCTAATAAGTGCTAAATTACATGTTCACCGACTTAGTTAATCTTCACATGTTGGGATTAAACCGTTGGATGTTGCATTGCATGCATATAACCGACTACATATCAAGTATAGATAATTTCCCTAATCATTAGTAGAGGCTGCTATCGAAGCAGGCGGGATTAGGCATTCGATCAAAAGAGCTTCCTAATACGTACCCTCACCCCTTACTCCAGATCTCTGTGAACATCCGTGTTCATTGTCATCCATGAGTCATTCTAGACATAGAATGCTAAGGGTAACGAGTTCTTAGTGTTCGTGTCATTACTTTGTGTCTTGACATGACGCGAAGTATTCGAATGGTTTCCAATTTTCCACAATAAATTGGTGGCGTCTCCACAAATGCAAACACTTATTTTCCCAAGCGCCCAGTGGGCCCCCCGTGTCCACAGAGTGTCCGCCCCCTCTTCTCTCCCTTAAAATTCTAGACTCGGCTTCTCAAGTCACAATCTGACACGTGTTTACGACCTACCGATCGTAAACACAAGCCTTACACATTGTTTGTTACCATCATCGTGCATTAAATCACTTGATCGACCATCTCGACCACTACACTGTCACTAAACTTAACAAAACACTCTTTTTACTTACTAAAACGGTTTTAAACCGAGTTTTCCGACCAAACAAGTTGATACACTTTCGTCGATTTCTCGCCAGAAGCCTAGCATGTAAGTATGAGGGTGTAAAAATCATCTTTTATCATGTTTTCATATGTTTCATGACTATAACATGCTAAATTATGCATAACATGGTCCAAAACATGGGAAGAATGAGCCAAAACCGGATTTTTGGTTGAGGTAGAGGCTACTTACGTAGCATAAAGCCTCGCGCCTAAAGCAGCCTGCCTAACCTTAAATCCAAACCGTGTTTGGTTTCTTCACCTCCTTTATTTTTTATTTTATATTTACAATCGGTTTTTACCATTTCAAGTATTTTCAAACCTTTTTATGACAAGTTTTTAACCATAAAACATTTTTCACCCTTGATTCCTAATACCATGACGGTTTAATCCGTGTTTCGGTGATAATATTTGGTTAGTTACATTATAAAAGGTATTGTAAACCTTTTATTTCATTTATTTAAATTTTGAAGGGTATTTTAAAGCCTTTTATTATTTCTTTACATTTTCAAAATAAATGTATCAGTCATCAACACAAAGTCATCCTTGATTCCATATACCATGTCGGATTCTAACCCGAGTACGATGATGAATATTGACTAATTACAAACAAATGAAATTAAAACAATTAGTTCATAATCATTTTCAAAACTATTCATGTTAAGCTTGCAAAATCGAACCCGACATCGAATATTGTCAAAACAATGACGATTATTCAAGTCTCGTTCTTCAAATCAATACAAAAGCGGCCTAAACGGCCTTTTCAAACCAAAACGGGTTCAAACACCCGTTCTTCAAAACGTTTCATGAGCTTTTTCGAATGGTCAGAACACGTCTTCCATCGTTTGCTGATCCGCGCCTAAACAGGCCTTTCCTTTTTCTATTTTCAAACCAGGGGAGACCCCTTTACAATCGCCAAGAGGTTCGCGCCTCTTCTGGCTGCCTGATGCAGGGCCTGTTCCCCTTCCAGCATTCGTCTAGGACGATCCTGACTTCGGTTAACCCGAATACAGGACGGATCAGATGACGAATCCGCTCGTTTTATCCTATATTTGCAAAACACCTTACTAAGACAAATGGATCACGTTATGCACCATAAACCTAATTCGGTAAATGGATGTTTAATTTCCGTCTTGCATGCAAATCAACAGAAAATCCAACTTGACATCTTATACTTGATACTTGGATTAAACAAATCGACATAGAAAGCTCACATGTTAGGTTAAACTTTTGGATGCGCATTCATGCATTTAAACCGTTTTATCAAAATTTGCATTTAACCAACCAAGATCGATCAGTAGAGGCCGCTATCGCGGGCGGGATTGGGTGTATGATTAAAGGGCTTTCAAATACGTGCCTTCACCTCTTACTCAGAAACTTTGAATAGTGGACGACTTTATCCAGGGCGTACGAGAGTCATTCTAGAGATATGATGCTAAAGAGGGACGATTCCTTATCTTTAGTACCTATGTCAAACCCTGCTTTGTGTTTCGTTTGACCGAGGTATAAAGTGGATTCGAACGGGTTCCAAGCATCCCACAAATGCTTGGTGGCGACTCCGAACATCTCTTGCATCGTTTCGAGATCCTTGCCGAGACGAAACCGACCGATCTAAAACGATCCGGTCGAAAGCATTCTTACGCCGACGAGCGTGGCTTTCAAAAGACCGCTATGCGTCCAACAGATCAGTTTAGCGCGTAGGTGGGCCATGTCCACAATATGCAATGTAACATATTTATAAGAAATTTGTAACTTTTGTTTTTTTGAAACAACTATTTATAAATTATGGTTAATTGATAAACAGTACCAATATAATAACCTTTTTTTCATAATCTGTATCAACATAATCAATAATTAGAAATCAGTACCATTTTTCTACGATAGGCATCAAATCACCTTAAAATCCCGTCTTAACTGACTTGAAAAAGTCCAAAAAACCATATTTCAAGTACAAATCTCCACTCGTTATCACATTATTTAAAACCTCTTAAACCTCAAATGTATTTTCATTAAGTTTTTCATAATGTTTTCAAATATCTCACTCGTTATCACATTATCACTTGTCCAATAAAATTTTTTCATTATCACATCATAAAAACTTATCTCTTAGTAGTTATCTTTAAGTTTTGTTCTTAATAAATACAATGACTCCTCCACATATATTTTTATTGATGGATTTAATGGTCTATGTATTATAACTTTCTCAAAATCTTTTTCTTTAAGTAAATGTAACGCATTGTGAGACACTCACTTTAATCATCTATATATATATATCAAAATATTTCGATAAATATAATTAAAAGTATACTCAATTTAAAGCACTTTTCACAATAAAGATAATGATTTACATTTTAGCATTTTTATCAATTTTTTTATATAAATTTAAAATAAATCACCGTAATTATTATTTATAATTTTATAATACATTAATTAAACTCCAATTAATACTTTGTTAAAATTTATGCTGCATTTATTATGTTTATATTTAATGTCCAGCTGTAATTAATAGCCGTATTTAATGCTCGGTTGACACGTGGTGCATCCACAACTATTCAACTCGAGTTTATATATATATATATATATATATATATATATATATATATATATATATATATATATATATATATATATATATATATATATATATATATATATATATATATATATATAATATAGAATGTATATAGTGCGTTCTCACCGAGTGATCGTTCTCACCGGATCCTAAATCTATAGAATGTATATAGTGCATTCTCACCGAGTGATCGTTCTCACCGGATCCTAAATCTATATATATATATATATATATATATATATATATATATATATATATATATATATATATATATATATATAAGGTACAATTTTTTTTATTATTATTATTTTTTTTTTACCAAATCTCAGATACACTTTTGACTATCGTAGGAACACTTTTTACCAGAATTTTATATACACTTTTTAATAATGTAGATACACTTTTTTTTTACCGAATCTCAGATACACTTTTGACTATCGTAGGTACACTTTTTACCAGAATTCTATATACACTTTTTAATAATGTAGATACACTTTTTTTTTTTCTATCTTAGGTACATTTTTACGTAATTGTGTATACACTTTTTAAGAATGTAGATACACTTTTTACATATATTCTATATACACTTTTTAAGAATGTATGTACACTTTTTCCTTTCCTAGGTACACTTTTTATCTCTGCAATTCTAAGGACCTTACTACTTTTAACAATTGTCGTTACTCCTAACATTACATACATATAAAGTATAACCACTACTAATCAAAATGTTGCGGACGGGTTATAAATATTTTACCTAAATGATCTTATGGATCGTCATTCAACAATTCCAAACTAAACATTAGTCATTTAATCATTAAAATAATCGACTCTACCGAAAACAATAAAAAAAAACCGCATGATAAACAATCAAAAAATTCCGAAACAGGAGACTTAATATTTATACATTTAATTCGTATTCGAAACACGACAGATTTTCATAATCAATCAGCTATTGATCCCAGATTGTTGAAATAATAAGAACTCTCAACTACAATCCTGACCATATTACTTCTACCACTACTACATACATATACCATTAAACTAAAACAATACGATTAAAAATTAGTTTTAAGTGCTACTCCCTCCTATTCTATATATTCTTCCCTATTTCCTAAAACGGATTATTCAGGTTTTCTTCTCCTTTCTTATTTTGAAAACTTTTACTCTTATTTTATTCATTTCTCTCTCCTATCACCAAACCCCACCCAACTCTTTTCCTCATATTTTATTAGTTTCCTTAATGTTTTGGCCCCACCATTTCTTATTTAACTCATAATTATTCATCCCTCTCTCCAATTACCAAACCCCACCCAACTTTTTACTCTTATTTTATTCTTCTCCTTAATTTCCGTGCCCACAAACAAAGGGAAGAATACATAGAATTGGAGGGAGTATATATTACAAAGGCCACTTTTATTAACCTTAAGTGATGGTTAATTAATTCATAAGTTTCACGATTAAAATGCGACCAAACTACAGCACTTATAAAACTTCATCCTTCTTAGTTCTTAGGTGACTTGTCTTGGATGGAGATTCTGCTCTTTTGGTGATTTCTCATCAATCTTCTTTGGCTACACCGGGTTAATATTTGGCAACACTCTTCCATGTGCAATTGTCACTCCAGGAAGCTACCTCTCTCATCCCCAATCACCATTGTCGGCGATTGTGTTGCCAGACGCCTCTATTTCTGTTTTTCCGACATTGGATCTGGTGATTTTGACATTCATTTTCAAGGTTTACTTTCCGGCGATTTCAAAATTGGAGGAGGATGGAGTAGGTAGGGTGGTCTGAGGTGGCGGATTTCAAAATTGGAGGAAGGAGAATTGGGATTCTGGATTTAAGAATCCGAAATGTTGAGGCTTCGTGGTGTTTAATAGTGCCGCCGGAGTTAACGCCGGCGCCGGGGATGTTCGTTAGTGGTTTTTTGGCGGTTGTTAGTGATCGACGGCGGTGACGGCAGATGATGTGGAGATGAAATGTGATGGCATGGCAGGTAGTTTTGTGGAAATTGCATTTAGGAGGAAATACGGGATGACGAGAGTTTTGTGGAATTGTATAATTAGACCGTTCTCACCGAGTGATCGTTCTCACCGGATCTTGACTCTATATATATATATATATATATATATATATATATATATATATATATATATATATATATATATATATATATTGAATCATGTGAGGCACCCTTCTTATGGTGAGGCGGCTGGACTCATCTCATCCAGTCAAATATAATTAGACTCGACGCACATGATTGTGCAACATCAACTACCAGTTATAAGCCCACCCAAAAAAATACTATGTGATATCGTTCATTTTCACCTGTTATTTTGCCTTCTCTTTCTCTCTCCTCTGCAATTTCGTTCGTTCATCACCATTCTTGCGCAAGATTATAGCTTCGTTTTTTCGGTTCGTTCTTCTTTACTTTACTTGTGATTTTTGCTCAAAATTTCTAAGATTAAAAATCATAAACTTTAATACTTCAATTTGGGGCAAAATCGGAAGAAATTAAGTTAAAAATGTCGATAGAAGATGAAAATTTGTTGAATGAAGCGAAGGAAATTCCATGGAAGATCGATTATCTCTCTATCAATCGTCGTTATAGCGCATTATTTTTCGATTTCTTGTTAATTTTCCGCTGTTTTCGCTCAGATTCGCAGGTGATTCTCTTCTTCCTTCGCTTTAATTTCGCAAATCTCGTCATTTTTACTAATTTTTATTTGATTTTTTGTGTCAATTTATTTTAACTTCGCATGCCTTTGTTGCTTTATTACGGATCAAACATTGTTTACATTTGTTTACATTTGTTTCATTTGAGTTGTTAATTGTATTTTTATGATTAATTTCTATTTTTGCTCACTGATTTACTTGATTTTGTGTGTTTTCGATTCGAGCTTGTTTTCTCTAGTTCCTTTTCTTCGTATGCTTCGTCTCTTCACTTTCTATGCGTAATCTCTTCTGTTTAATGTTTGCTTAATTGCTTCCATAATTTTAGCTAGTTTAAGATGTGTATAGCATTATTATGACGATTTTTAATATTCCTTCATTTTTTAAGTTTTCGCTTTCATTTTGTGTTTACTTGCTGAAATTACTGTAAAACTTGTGCTTCATGCTGAAAATTGTTGTAAAAGTGATGTTTATCTCTGATATATGTTGTAAAATGGATGTTTACTTGCTGATATATGCTATAAAATGGATGCTTGCTGAAATTGCTGTAAGAATGTGGTTACTTGCTGAAAGTGCTGTAAGAACGAATGTGGTTACTTATGAATTAGTGTCTGAAGGATGTAGTCATTTGTGTTGGTTTTAATTAGGAATTGTCGTATTTCGGTGTTGATTTGAATTTTTCATCTATTAGTAAGGGTGAGTTTCTGATTACGGAGAGTGATTTTGATTTATCAAGACGGAATGAGCTAATGATGAAGTATCTCTGGAGGTATGCAATGGGATTTGTTGAGACGAGTTCATTGGGATTTGAGATTGAAAGACGAGCTAGTTATCAAGGTTTTGAAGTTATGATCGCATTTTGAGCTACATTTTTAGAGTTAAGACTGAGGAGATCAAATTTGAAACTGAGATTTAATACTTTGTTGAGATTGATATATAGGGTGCTTGAGCTCATTACAAAGACATTGACTTCTAAGCGTGCTTAGCCAATCAAATGTTAAGGACTTGTTGATTATTGTTTTCTATAGATGCTGTAAAAGTTGACTTTTAGGTGATCTGAGTGGGAAGCTGGCAGACTTGTCCTTCTGTTACTTTGCCTGTCTCGCTGATTCATATTATTACGACAGTGCCTCTTTTGCCTTAACAGGAGTACAATTGAATTAATTATCTAGCTGTTATCAGGGGTAACCTTTTGATGTCCATACTCGTATGTGTGGATGAGTGTCAAATGCTTATATCTATATTTCAAGTGATCTACGGCATGTCGGCATGTATCCTTTACGATTTTCGCGTCACTGCATTACATAATAAAAATGATTAAAGTTGCTACCGTAACAACTTCGAAGTGAAAGAAACACCAAGCGATGCTAGCATTATTAATTTATGATGATGCTTCCCTCTTTTGCACTGAAAGTAGTAGAGTTGATGCGTTTATTTCAGTTGAGATTTAGATACTTACATGAATCGTGGAATCGTCTATGTTAAATCTACACAAAGGCGATCTGACCCTATTCCAGTAAGAATCAAGTTGAGAAGCAAATGAGTGCAGTGTGTACTTTTCCTGGCAAAAAAATTTGACAACTGCAAGACTTTTGCCTATTTAAAATTTTTGTTGACTTACCCAATGACCTCAAGTTCTATCTTATGCTAATAGGTGTATGGAGATGATGAATGGTCATTTGGCTTCTGTGAACAAGGAACTGGAGTCTTTAGCTGCCCTTCTACAAAAAAATCCTATGTATACATATCGTGAGAAAATTGTTCTTGGACAAACAAATCAATCCATATTCAAGGTTAATCAGATTTTGAGAGAGCTTAGCAGAGAGTGGCCTGGAGTTTCTTACGACTTATTATCAAGAAACTGTAACCATTTCTATGATGAATTATGCGAAAAGTTGGGTGTTCCCAAACTTCCAGGTATGACATGATTATTGCTTTGCTTATCTTTAACCATATGCAAATTTGTGATGGATTGCCTGTTTAGTAAATTCAATATGGGTAATATGGAGAGTGATGTAAAAACCATTATACCTGCACTGCCACATAGTGTAGGATCTTGTGTAATGATACTGTCGTTTCGTACCAAAAATAAAATACCTAAGTTACTGCTAACAGAAGTCAGCGGTAAGTAGGGTCGATCTCCACAGGGAGGCGGTGTACTATCTATTTGTCTATTTATCTGTCTAATGTCACTAATGGGGGTTTGAAAGGTTTGTGTTAACTAAACTAAAGACTAAGCAAGAGAAATAAAAAAGAGAAATTAACAGAAGAAAAGGGAGTATGCTAGGAGTCGGTCCACCGTGGCAGCTATCAGATCTTATACTATCGGGAATACTAAGGCGATTAGACTATTGATAAGAAGAGCTATGGTCGTCACCTTTCGGTCCTTAAACCGCCCTAGAGCGTAAACAGCTTAACTTTCGCCCTCACTGCAATACCCTATTGTAATTAAGCAAGCCTTCCCTTCCAATCTTTCGATCTAGGTCGGGGTTAACTAAATTTATGGTCTCCTGCATGCATTCATTCGACCGGATAACAATTAAATTGCCTAATACAATTCTTATCGCAGGGCTAATCTATTTAGTACAATTAAAGCATCGCTACCACGGCTTCCCTAATCCTAACATACTAGGGGGAATTAGCTAGACATGGAATAAGTAAGAACAAGAATTAAAGCAAGAATAATAAGCATTAAATAATAATTAAAGAAGAAAAGAGAAGAAAGAATTCTTGAATTAAGTCCAGGAAATGAAGAAATAAAAGTAATGAAAGAAAGTGAGAAGAAAAGTAGCGAAGTAGAGTGTGTGAGAGAGTTTACATCGACATCCTGACTCCTTATTTATAAGAAAATAAGGTTTATTAAACCTAATGACGGAATTAAACCTAAAAAGCCCGGCCCCGTAGCAATATCCACTCGATCGAGCACTTAAGGCTCTCGATCGAGTGATATTCCTTAGCATTCCTCTCGATCGAGAACAATTCCTCTCGATCGAAGACTTCTTTCCCTTTAATCACTCGATCAAGAATAGGTAGCTCTCGATCGAGCAAATGGGCTCTCGATCGAGCACTTCTCGGCGCGTAATTCTGCTTCGCGCACTGAACTTCAAAAGGCTGCCATTTCTTCGTTACTTGGTCAAACAGGATGATTCCGGTGGCATTGGAAAGCTAAAAGGACAAACTTTCATCTTCAATTGGAATCACCTGAATATCTGTTGTAGAACTCGAGATATGGCTCTTACAAGCAGGAACTAGCAAATTGAAGCACTCTCTTGGCTCGCCTAACTTCCTTACTCCAATGCGCATCTCAAAATAGCTTCATTTCCGCTCCAAATTCACTCTTCCTCCAAATGCATGCTAAAAGGATGGTAAAAGGCTTGATTTCACTACTTTTGGGTTCATTCCTGCAAATAAAACAAAACAAACCAAAGTAGCATATTCGGGGCATTTCGTAGCATAAAACCACGATAAAAGCATAGAAATACGTGCATGAATTAGGCTAAAAAGACTATATAAAATGCACGTATCAAATCTCCCCAAACCAAACCTTTACTCGTCCCCGAGTAAACTAAAATGCAACTAATGGAACGGAAAAGATAACTCAGAGCTAGCTACAAATGCCCACTTAAGCCAATTTAATGCAAGCAAACTAACACTTGTAGCTAGACAGTCAAATGCAAACGAGTTGTAAGATGTCTATAATAAAGCTGAACCGTCGACCTTGCAAGACCTTCAATAATGGACTCTCACGGGTCACTCTTCTCTCATGAAGCAAAGGGTAAGCATAAATATGTATAAGAGAGGAAGAGAAATAGTCGCTCACCTAGACTACGACCCACATAAACATGCATGCAACTAATATGATAGACAATTCTAACTACCGTACACACATTCCAACCAACAAGGTCCTGTCACAGCCGAGGGCTTACAAAAATATGGTAAAGTGAGGCAATGGGTAAGAAAAGGCAAAACATTTATGGGAATGTGGAGGTATAGGTGATCAAGCTAGTACCTAAACAAAACCATATGAGACATATCCATTTCCAACTCAATTATGAAATAAGCACCATGCCCTTCATTTGGCATAAAATCTCACCAAACCGAACCAAACATACTCCTCAAATGATATAAATAAAGCATAGGAGCGAAACCGTCAACAAACGACATCTTTTTTTTCTTTCTTTTTCTATTTCTATTTTTTTTTCGGTTTCTTTCTTCTTTTTTTTTTTTTCATCAACCTCCTTTTTTTTTCATTATTACCAACTCCGAATCGACAGAATACAAGCCAAAATTTGATACAATGAAATGTATACCGCAAAACATACACTAAACTAGCTTGACAGGGCAGGCTAAATTTGGAATGTAGCTAAGGGTCAACTGGCAAATTTGGCTAATGTGGAGTTAAATGGGTAAAATTGAAAGAAAGGGAAATTGTAAGCACCTCCCTGCATGTGACACCAACCACTAACCCGAATGTATGTAGGCAAAAAGCAATTGAATTTCATATATGTGCAAATTGATGATACATGTTATGCAAGGAGTAACCACTCACAATCCTACATGAAAGCGGTCATAAATGACACCGAGTTTATAAGGCTCTAAATCTTAGAAATTATAAGTAGGTTGCCAATATTTCAGGTCAAGTCTATTCGTTCAGCTAAATTAAACATTAACTCGTGGATTATGCAAAAGACAAAGCTAAAAGATAACAGTTTAATGCAAGGCATAAGCAAAAAGACAGATATAGTGCAATTTCATCATTGAAATCTACCGTTCCGACTCAACCTATATGCTAAAAATAAACGTGAATGTTTTTGAATTTTTAACAATTTTTTCAAATTTTTATTGAATTTTTTGAATTTTTATGAAATAAATAACAATGCAAACAGAAAAGTAAACGTGATAACTGAAATGCAATGAAAACAAAATGCAGACACAGATATGGATGCATAACCTCCCCAAACCAAACCGTACAATGCCCCCATTGTACCAAAACATGGAAAGGAAATGCAAACTGAAGGAGAAAGAGAGTAAAAGCGGAAAACTTACAAAATGCGCGAATAAGGGAACCTCCCCAAACCGACCATGAAATGGGAGGTTGCTAAGGGCCCGGAAAACCGTCTCAGGAAGCTAATCCAAGTCAAAAACACTCGATGGCAGTTGAACAGTAGTCGATCGAGTGAAATGGGCATTCAAAAACTGCTCGATCGAAAGGAATCTTGGTCGATCGAGTAGCTTCTCATTCTGCAAGTGGTCGATCGAGTAAGTATTTCACTCGATCGAGTGAATCCTTTAGCTACAGTGCTCGATCGAGTAGGAAAAACCACTCGATCGAGTGATGCTCGATGAATTCCTGCAAAATGCAATTAAAACAGCCCGCAACTAACAAAGACAAGCTTAACTGAGACCGTCTATGGTATAAAAACCATTTATTACAACTGGAAGTAAATAAAGATGCAAAATAAAATCTCCGGGTTGCCTCCCGGGTAGCGCTAGCTTCAGTCAGGTCCCAGCTCGACCTTCTTTTTCTTCGAGCCTCTATAATTAATCACGATCAAAACAGCTCAAAGCGCGCACAACAACTTTGTCAAATAGCTGCGCATGTGCTACACAAAACAGTAAGTAGCACCAGAGTGGAATAACAAAATAGGAAATAAAAATGTTTAACTTTTTAAGCCGAACAAATTTCCTATGGGCGCTCCTAAATTTATCCACAAAATAAAGGAGCGCGGGAGCAATCGTCAATACATTATGGGTTAAATTCAAATTAGCAGTTTTGAGATGACATGTACGGTGAAAATCAGTTAAATTATATGTCCACATGGGAGGGGGTAAAGCATTAAAAGGACATGCATGAATCAGACGAGGTAATATACAAACAATAATAAAATTACCGTTTACTACCTCAGGTTGGTTGCTCTCAACTACGGAATCACTGACAAAAGAATGTGATACCTCATCCGTGCTAGGAGCAATTACCGTCTCAACTGCTTCTTCATCAACCTCCTCGGTGGAATCGCCCGTAGATCGCGACTTCAAGTGTATCCGACTACATTTGTGAATAGGGGAGGTTCACCGTAACCTTCATCATCGTCAAACTCATCATCCAATATGAACCCAAGTGACGGAGTTAAGCTCCCAATGGCCAAATCAGTCGATCGAGCAAAGTACTCACTCGATCGACCAACTTCCTCCCGCATCTCACTCGATCGAGAAGGGATATTACTCGATCGAGGATTGTCCTCCCGAATTTCACTCGATCGAGAAGGATTTTCACTCGATCGAGCAAGTTCTTCTGGAAAGTCACTCGATCGACCAATAATTGTCACTCGATCGAGTGATACCTCCTGTACAGCGCTGAAATCTTCGCGTGGGGCAGTGAAATATGATAGGAACTCGTCGTCCGAGTCATAGAAGTCATCCTCATCATTGGGCAACACGGTTTTCTTACGAGAAAACTGCTCTCAAAGAAGATAAACCTCTTCTTCTTGCATCTCATTTGCTAACCGAGCTATTTGTGACTCGATTCGGGGATTCGAGCGTCCATATATCTATCACTCTCTTGCATTTGTGATACAAGCATTCTCATCAAATATGTCGACTCCGCGATCTCTTTCTCTCTCTCTATCTCAGCTGCTAATTGAGCAACTGCAGACTCGAGCTCATCAAATCGCGAGACATATTCCTGCACTTGGAATGCAAGTGCCTCCATTAAGGATTTCAGCTCCGCAATGTCTTCTTCTTGTATATCAGGGGAATCTTGTTGCGGTGGCCATTGATAGGGCGGATGTGGCGGCACAACTACAGCTGCATTGTGCTCAGCAGAACCACATCTCCCGTCAGTAAATCACCGTCTGCATTCCATAAAATGGGACATCGGTGGTGGGTCAAAGGTACTCAAGCCTTCCCTTTGACTGTCTTTCACCTAGAACTGTCTAGGTAGTACCTGTAAGGCCTATCAAAACAGCACTAAACAAAAGATTAAAACGGCCTCAAGGGAAAAATCCCCTGAGGCTTCAAACAGATAAAATTAAACAAATAAATAAATAGATTGCCTCCCCGGCAACGGCGCCAAAATTTGATACTGTCGTTTCGTACCAAAAATAAAATACCTAAGTTCGCTAATGAAGTCAGCGGTAAGTAGGGTCGATCTCCACAGGGAGGCGGTGTACTATCTATTTGTCTATTTATCTGTCTAATGTCACTAATGGGGGTTTGAAAGGTTTGTGTTAACTAAACTAAAGACTAAGCAAGAGAAATAAAAAGAGAAATTAATGAAGAAAAGGGAGTATGCTAGGAGTCGGTCCACCGTGGCAGCTATCAGATCTTATACTATCGGGAATACTAAGGCGATTAGACTATTGATAAGAAGAGCTATGGTCGTCACCTTTCGGTCCTTAAACCGCCCTAGAGCGTAAACAGCTTAACTTTCGCCCTCACTGCAATACCCTATTGTAATTAAGCAAGCCTTCCCTTCCAATCTTTCGATCTAGGTCGGGGTTAACTAAATTTATGGTCTCCTGCATGCATTCATTCGACCGGATAACAATTAAATTGCCTAATACAATTCTTATCGCAGGGCTAATCTATTTAGTACAATTAAAGCATCGCTACCACGGCTTCCCTAATCCTAACATACTAGGGGGAATTAGCTAGACATGGAATAAGTAAGAACAAGAATTAAAGCAAGAATAATAAGCATTAAATAATAATTAAAGAAGAAAAGAGAAGAAAGAATTACTGAATTAAGTCCGGAAATGAAGAAATAAAAGTAACAGTGAAAGTGACAGAAGAAAAGTAGCGAAGTAGAGTGTGTGAGAGAGTTTACATCGACATCCTGACTCCTTATTTATAAGAAAATAAGGTTTATTAAACCTAATGACGGAATTAAACCTAAAAAGCCCAGCCCGTAGCAATATCCACTCGATCGAGCACTTAAGGCTCTCGATCGAGTGATATTCCTTAGCATTCCTCTCGATCGAGAACAATTCCTCTCGATCGAAGACTTCTTTCCCTTTAATCACTCGATCAAGAATAGGTAGCTCTCGATCGAGCAAATGGGCTCTCGATCGAGCACTTCTCAGCGCGTAATTCCTGCTTCGCGCACTGAACTTCAAAAGGCTGCCATTTCTTCGTTACTTGGTCAAACAGGATGATTCCGGTGGCATTGGAAAGCTAAAAGAACAAACTTTCATCTTCAATTGGAATCACCTGAATATCTGTTGTAGAACTCGAGATATGGCTCTTACAAGCAGGAACTAGCAAATTGAAGCACTCTCTTGGCTCGCCTAACTTCCTTACTCCAATGCGCATCTCAAAATAGCTTCATTTCCGCTCCAAATTCACTCTTCCTCCAAATGCATGCTAAAAGGATGGTAAAAGGCTTGATTTCACTACTTTTGGGTTCATTCCTGCAAATAAAACAAAACAAACCAAAGTAGCATATTCGGGGCATTTCGTAGCATAAAACCACGATAAAAGCATAGAAATACGTGCATGAATTAGGCTAAAAAGACTATATAAAATGCACGTATCATGTAACATATGTAAAATATAGCCAAGGAGTTTGTACATGAAATATTTGAAAGTACGTCATGGTGTTGATTCTAGTGACTAATGAGCTACTTGGTTGTACACTAATGGAAAATCTCTCACTTTTGTCATCTTTAACTCCTTATTCATAGAGTTTGTGGGAGCAACTTTAAATAACATTAGGTCATTAGATTCTTTCTTGAAGACATTGTATCATGTCTGCTATCTATACCATGCACGAGCTTTCATGTTGTGTGGCTTTTTATGGAGTAGGTGTTTAAATATCTGCCTCCTTGACAGCATGGTAGTTTTTTGGCTCTCTTTTTTTGGTATTGTTGGATTTTTTGTGAACTTTGTACCTGATTATGTGAAATATCGACTTGATTTGTGAAACTTGATTTTGTGAAACCTGGATTTCATTTTGTGAAATCTAGATCTGATTTTGTGAAACCTCGACATGATTATGTGAACTCTAGACTTATTTTTTTGAAACTTAATTTTGTGAAACCCAGACCTAATTTTGTGAAGTTAGGAATTAAATTGGTTAGTTTCATAGTAAGAAATAATTGTATCAATCATAGGTTAAGATTTTGTGAATGTTGAAGCTAATATTGTGAACCTTGGAGATAGTTTTGTGAACTTTGTACCTGATTATGTGAAATCTTGACTTGATTTATGAAGCTTGATTTTCTGAAACCTGGATTTCATTTTGTGAAACCTAGATCTAATTTTGTGAAACCTAGACATGATTATGTGAACTCTATACCTAATTTTGTGAAACTTGTTTTTGTGAAATATGGACCTAATTTTGTGAAGCTAGGACTTAAATTGGTTAATTTCATAGTAAGAAATAATTGTATAGGTCAATGTGTCATGTTTCACATGTACATAAAGTTACTAATGTTTTCATGTCTTTGTTACTTGTTGATGCATAATTTAATTTTGGTACTATATCATCTATTAGCTCAAAAGATAGAGCATTGTGCTATTGCGCAAGGTGTGGGTTCGAGACCCACATAGATGAACAAATATAAATATAGGATTATTATATAATTTATCATTGCCAGTGTATGACCAAGGTCACCTATTCATGTCTTAGATTCACAAAATAAGGTCCAAGATACACAAAAACATGTACATGATTCACAAAATAAGGTCCAAGATTCACAAAATAAGGTCTAATAAACATTGAAAATTAGTCCAATAAAGGAATATGGTAAGGCCGGCCGTCTCGCCAAAATTATCGGTCTCACCGGATCCGGCCTCTCTCTCTCTCTCTCTCTATATATATATATATATATATATATATATATATATATATATATATATATATATATATATAAATAGATTCTCGTGCGAACCTACGAACTAACTTAAAAAGTGTGGACCAAACAACTCCTCAATCAATCACGCTCATCTTCTTCGTTCTCGGTGTGTTCCATTTTCACACTTTAATCTTCCACCAAACATCTCACATAACCAAATATCATACAACCACCGCCGCCTGCTGGAGTTTCGATATGAACCTCGCCGGCGTACCACTGAACTCCACCGCTGTCGTTAGTTTTTGTCCTCCTATTTTCTTACCTTTCTCTCTCCACTTCGCCCAATCCTCGTCGTCGGCCCGTCGCCTGCATCGCCAGCAAGGAGTCGTTCTTGGCCAACAAGGATACCGTTCTGACTCGGAATCTTCAGATTAAGTCACTTGTGCGATTATTTTTTAAAAACTTTTCTTCATTTTTGTGGATCTATGATTTAAATTACAAGTTTTTAAATAAATTGACAATAAATACATATACTGTAGTTTTGCTCGTGCTTGATCGGCACGCCGCATCTAACGCTAGTTTGGTGTTAAGCCTTAGCTGGTCAGACATGTGCACTTGTGTATCTCAGCAGTTGCATTAGTTGTATTGTATGGTCTCCTAGTAGAGCATTGAAATGCATTAATACTGTATTGTACAACTTTTTAAGTACTCCCTCCCATTTACAATAAACCTCCCATTTCATTTTGACACAAAAATTAAGGAAACATACTACCCCACCATATAATTAAATTTGGACCACACAAATACACTACACCACCATACAATTAAATTTGGACCACACAAACACTTACAAAAAAAGGAAATAGAGAGGTTATTGTGAATAACCGAAAAAGGAAATAGGGAGGTTTATTGTGAATGGGAGGGAGTATTTGCATATATTAAATTTTTCCTCTTTTATGATTTAAAGAACAAGAGAGTATATGCCAAGTATTTTTTTCAATACACAATAGTATATAGGGTAGTCCTCTTTTATGATTTAATGAACAAGAGAGTTGTGTATCTAGGGTAGTCAAATGTGTATCTTGAGGGAGTAACATGTGTATCTGAGTAGTTCGTTCACACTGTAAGTCGCGTTGCTATTGAGGGCAAGACGGTGATGGTGATGTTGGTGGGTCTGAAGTCGACGAACCATCTCCTCCCATTACCATTTTCCCGACCACCTATGTTTTTCTTGTCCGACGATTTTAGAAATCAACACTTAACTCTCAGATCTTCAAAAACAGGTGAATAATGGTTGAAATAAAGAAGCCCCAGAATTTAGTTGTCGCATTTCCAATCAATAAAGTTGCATATCGGTCAAAAATTTGTCCATTGAGGGTAATAGTGTTCTTATTGAGGTATTGTTGGAAATGATGGCTGTAAAAGCCAAGTTGCTTTGTCCAACTTTCCTTTTGATATCCCACATCGGTGGAGTAGCTTGGTTTCCTTGTGTTTATATTGTCTTTTGTCTATCATTAGCCAATTGTGTGGACCAAGGAGGCTTTTGTTGGGATTGTTGGGCCTGTGGGTTTGGGTCCAAACACACACGCGCGCGCGTGCCGGCCCGGCCCGGCTCGAGCTCGGGCTCGGGTTTGGGTTTGGGTAGAGCACCTGCGGTGCGGGCCAAAGGCCCCCTTTTAATCTTTTTTGGGCTTGTGTGTGTAGTGGGCTGTCCACATTCAGTGTACTGGAAGTTGTAACAGTCAGTCAAATGGAGAGTATTAGTGGCGCGATTAAAGAGCTGTTAATGCTCCACTAATTCCGTTTTTTCTTTGCATTTGTGGAGCGATTTTGGCTCCGCTTTGATCTTTTTCGCTATAAATAGATCATCTCGCATCTCTCCGAACACACATCAACAATCACTCTCCTCTCTTCTTCCTTCTCTTCTCTTAAATTTCTGGGTAATGTTAGTTATCTTCGTTCCAAGTCTCACGAGCCCGAGTGGGCGGCGAGTTGGAGACTATAGTGTTATCCTTGGGGAACTACCGGCACTAGCTGATCGCCACCACGGTCGTACCGGAATATAGTTTTCAAGGCAGTGGCTCCGTTACCACGGCACTACAATTCGGGTTATATCTCTTCTGTTCTTTTCGTTTTTCATTGTTGCTGCATCTTTACTCCAACAATTTGAAAACTATATATCTGTTGTTGTTAATTGCTGTAACAATGTCGTCTGTTTTAGCAAAAACCCTTCCTGATTTGACTAAACTTGAGAAATTAGACGGTCATAACTATAAGCGTTGGTCACGTAAAAGCGTTAATGTTTTTGAACAACCGGAAATTGATTATGTCTTTGTTTAGTGACCCGCTTTGCTCTGTTAAAGAGGTGCTATTCGAGACCGTAGAGAACACCCCTCTGCTAAATCTGCTGTTAAGTCAAACGAAGAGGATATTAAGAAATTTGATAAGGACAATAAACTTGTTAGATGCCAGCTTCTAAACAACATGACCGACACCCTTTTTGACCTATTTATGGTTCATAAGTCCTCCAAACTGATATGGGAGTCCTTAGAGGCCAAGTATGGGGCTGATGATGCGGGGAAAAAGAAATATGTTGTGGGTAAGTGGCTGGAATTTCAGATGGCTGACGGGAAACCCATCATGGAACAAGTTCATGTCTACGAGAACCTTTGTGCTGATGTCGTGAATGAGGGTATGAAACTAGATGACATTTTCGTGGCTAATGTTCTGTTAGAAAAATTCCCTCCCCTCCGGTCTCGACTATAGGAACCACCTTAAGCATAAGAAAAAGGACTGTCTCTCCAAGAACTAGTAGGACACATGAGGACCGAAGAGGCAAATCGCCTTAAAGACAAACCGTTAGTCAACTGTTAAAACTTCGTCTTGCTTTGTTAATGCTAACTGGTTGAGTCTGGTGGTCCGTCCTATACTGAGAAGTTCAAGGGTAAGGGTAAGGCCAAGGTTGGTCAGGGTAAGAACCAGGGTCAGGCTAAGAAGAATGGTCCAGGGAAGCATACCAAACCAGTTGCTAAGATTCAGAAACCAAAGGGTCCCATTGTTTGCTACGTCTGTGGGAAAACTGGTCACAAAGCCTACCAAAGGTAATCGAAAAGAAAACTCGCCTGAAGCCAATATTTTGTGGATGATGATATCATTGCTTCTTTGTGGTTGTGGAAGCTAATCGGTGGGTAATCTTCTTTGAATGGGTCTTGATACCGGCGCTTCCTGCATCTCTCGTGTCTTTGATAAGGGACTATTTCTTTGAGTTCGAGGAGGTAGCGATGGGGAATGCGTCTACATGGGTAATTCTTCATCCGCAATGATCTGTGCAAAGGCAAGATCTTTCTCAAACTCACCTCGGGGAAAACACTTGCTCTCACCAATGTTTTATTTGTACCCTCATTGCGTCGAAACCTCGTGTCTGGTGCCTTATTGAACAAAGCTGGTTTGAAACTTGTTTTTGAGGCTGACAAGGTTGTAATGTCGCGTAATGGGGAATTTGTGGGCAAGGGTTATCTTTCTGGGGGTCTTTTTGTATTGAACACTGATTCAGTTTTTAATAATAATGCTTCTACTTCTGCTTATATTGCTGAGTCTATTGATGTTTGGCATGGTAGATTAGGTCATGTGAATGTTGACTATATTAAAAAACTTAGAAATATGAGTTTAATTCCAAGTTTGACGAGTCAAGAATTCTCTAAATGTGCTAGCTGTGTTGAGGCTAAATTCACAAAGAAACCTAGTAAACCTGTCACAACTAGGAATACGAGTCTTCTTGAGTTAATTCACACCGACCTAGCTGACTTCAAAAATGTGGCAAGTAGAGGTGGAAAGAATTATTATGTCACCTTTATAGACGACAGTTCAAGGTACACACGTGTCTATCTGCTTAAGACTAAAGATGAAGCAGAACAATCGTTTATAAACTTTAAAAATGAAGTCGAAAATCAACTCGACAGAAAAATTAAAAGGGTAAGGTCTGATAGGGGTGGTGAGTATAAATCTAGTTATCTAGCCGACTTTTGTGCCGCTAACGGTTTAATACATGAGACTAGTCCACCTTACTTACCTCAGTCTAACGGTGTAGCTGAACGGAAAAATAGAACCTTAAAAGAGATGATGAATGCTATGCTTTTAAGTTCTGGCCTATCTGACGATATGTGGGGGGAAGCAATTCTATCGGCTTGTCACATTCTTAACCGTGTACCTCATAAGAAACTTGACAAGACACCCTATGAAATTTGGAAGGGCTACCCTCCTAACCTGAGTTACCTTAAGGTATGGGGGTGTTTGGCTAAAGTAGGTTTACCAGATTTTAGGAGACCTACCGTTGGACCAAAGACCTATGATTGTGTTTTTATAGGTTATGCTCAAAATAGTTCTGCTTATAGATTCATGTCTTTAAGTGACCGTTCTATATCGAAGCTAGAGATCTTTGTGTTTTTTGAGCATGTTTTTCCATTATTGAAGAATGTTGATTCACCTCCTAGTTTACTGTTACATCCTGTTGATATCTCTTCACATGCTAGTAGTAGCTCTTCTATTGATCATGTTGTTGAACCTAGAAGGACTAAGAGACCTAGATGTCCAAAGAACTTTGGAGCTGATTTTGTTTCAACTTTTTTGTCGAACATGGATACTCTGTTTGTGCTAGTGATGAATTTGTTTGACTTTTTTAATAGAAGATGACCCAAAAACGTATAGTGAGGCAATGAAATCCATTGATGCTAATTTTTGGAAAGATGCTATTAAAAGTGAACTTGACTCTATTGTGTCAAATCAGACTTGGGAGTTGACTGATTTACCTAAAGGTAGTAAACCCATTACAAGTAAATGGATTTTTAAAAGAAAATGAGACTGACGGTACAATAGAGAGGTTCAAAGCTAGACTTGTAGTTAGAGGCTTTACACAAAAGAAGGGTATTGATTATTTTGATACTTACTCTCCTGTGACCAAAATTTCGACTATTAGGACTCTTATCGCCTTAGCTGCTATTCATAACCTTGTTATACATCAGATGGATGTTAAAACTGCCTTTTTGAATGGTGAACTAAGGGAAGAGATCTATATGTCTCAACCTGAAGGTTTTGTGATTGAGGGTCAAGAGAGTAAAGTGTGTAAACTGAACAAGTCTCTTTATGGACTGAAACAAGCACCTAAACAGTGGTATGAGAAATTTAACAACACTTTGATAAGTAATGGCTATGTGGTTAACAATTCTGATTCATGTGTTTATTCAAAAGTAATAGAATCTGATTGTGTGCTTATATGCCTTTATGTTGATGACATGTTAATACTTGGTAATAATTTAGAGGTGATAATTAGAACCAAAGAATTTTTGTCATCACAATTTGAGATGAAGGACTTAGGAGAAGCTGATGTTATCCTAGGAGTTAAGGTCATCCGAAACCCCAATGGAATCTGTCTAAGTCAATCTCACTATGTTGAAAAAGTGTTGAGAAAGTTTAATCGCTTTGATGATGTGCCTGCTAGAACACCCTATGATCCTAGTGTAGCATTGTGTAAAAACTTGGGCAAGAGTGTTTCCCAAGAAGAGTATGCTAAAATCCTAGGTAGTGTGATGTTTTTAATGAACTGTACTCGACCGGATATTGCTTATGCGAGTTAGTAGATCGAGTCGTTATACACATAACCCTACAATGAACACTGGAATGCTCTTCGTCGTTTACTAAAATACCTAAAAGGAACAGTTGACTTATGTTTGCATTATAGTAAATTTCTGCTGCGTTAGAGGGATATTGTGATGCGAACGGGTTGCAGTGTAACGATGAGATCTGTTCTACTAGTGGTTATGTCTTTACCATGGGTGGAGGTGCTATATCGTGGAAGTCTTCTAAACAGACTTGTATTGCACGCTCTACCATGGAATCTGAGTTCATAGCTCTTGAGTTGGCAGGACAAGAGGCTGAATGGTTGAGAAACCTTTTAGCTGATATACCAGTGTGGGGCGGACGGCTAACACCGGTCTCCCTGCACTGTGACTCGCAGGCTGCTATTGGTGTTGCAAAGAATAGTGTCTACAATTCAAAGAAGAGACACATTCGAATAAGGCACGCTGCAGTTAGACAACTCCAAGATAATGGAGTGATTGCTTTGGACTATGTGATGTCCGAAAACAATCTTGCTGATCCCTTTACTAAAGGGCTGGCTAGGAGACTAGTCGTTGACACGTCGAGGGGAATGGGGCTTAAGTCCTTAGGTCAAGAGTAAGACTTGACTAGGTCTAAAGCTTCTATTCCTATGGCGTTGTATGATTCATAGCCTTTATGGTGGTGCTTTTGAGACGCACTTGATGGATCATACACCAGGTTGGACTTAGGTCCTTAACGACTCATGTGAGAAGTGCTACTGAGAAGCACTTGAGTCACCTACGTAGGTGTAACGATCATTAGACTATGAGAAGTCTTCTGAACACATCTATTAGTACCGAGTTAAACGCATAACTCTAAAAGAGCGCGTTGCACTTTCGCGGAACGATCTTAATTCTGAAGGTATGATATGTGTTGTGGGGGGTATCGACCGAAGCTCAGCTAGGAATTCAAATCGCAAGATATTCTCTCATTTTGTAAGTAAGTTGTTTCCTCATTTCACTAAAGTGTCAATTCAAATCGTAAGATATTGATACCTAAGTATCCAATCCTTCCTTTACCCAGGAATTTCTTCTCTTTGCTTTTTCTCGCCATCTGTGGGGGATTGTTGGAAATGATGGCTGTAAAAGCCAAGTTGCTTTGTCCAACTTTCCTTTTGATATCCCACATCGGTGGAGTAGCTTGGTTTCCTTGTGTTTATATTGTCTTTTGTCTATCATTAGCCAATTGTGTGGACCAAGGAGGCTTTTGTTGGGATTGTTGGGCCTGTGGGTTTGGGTCCAAACACACACGCGCGCGCGCGCCGGCCCGGCCCGGCTCGAGCTCGGGCTCGGGTTTGGGTTTGGGTAGAGCACCTGCGGTGCGGGCCAAAGGCCCCCTTTTAATCTTTTTTGGGCTTGTGTGTGTAGTGGGCTGTCCACATTCAGTGTACTGGAAGTTGTAACAGTCAGTCAAATGGAGAGTATTAGTGGCGCGATTAAAGAGCTGTTAATGCTCCACTAATTCCGTTTTGACTGCTGCATTTGTGGAGCAGTTTTTGGCTCCGCTGCTGATCTTTTTTCGCTATAAATAGATCATCTCGCATCTCTCCAGAACACACATCAACAATCACTCTCCTCTCTTCTTCCTTCTCTTCTCTTAAATTTCTGGGTAATGTTAGTTATCTTCGTTCCAAGTCTCACAGTTCCGAGTGGGCGAAACTGAGTTGGAGACTGTAGTGTTATCCTTGGGGAACTACCGGCACTAGCTGATCGCCACCACGGTCGTACCGGAATATAGTTTTCAAGGCAGTGGCTCCGTTACCACGGCACTACAATTCGGGTTATATCTCTTCTGTTCTTTTCGTTTTTCATTGTTGCTGCATCTTTACTCCAACAGTTTGATCGAGTATGTAAGCCAAAACTTAGGTACAAAGCTATAAAAGCTATTGGATCAGTGGAATCAAAATTACCTTATGTTCATCTTTTGCAACCCAAGCATCATTCCTTGGGTTAGTGAAATCCAACACAACATGACAACCTGAACCAACAAAAACAGCCCAGCCCCAAATTTTGACAAAATGCTGGCATGAGATGCAAATAAGCTGAGATTAGGAATGTCAAGATAAACTCGAACAGATCAACAAGTTAAAGGTACAAAACCTAATAAAAATTCCTCGAAACAGATGCTTAGACACACTAGACCGCAGGTACTGGATGGGGCTATCAGTGAACATCTAAAGTTCATGGCTATCCTTTTTGTGTAAGAAGAAAGGCAAATACCCCTTAATGAAATACCCCTCATTCTTTCATCATAGTGATCAATCTCCATTAATCTTATCTTAGGTGTGAGTGTATGAACATTCATTGTCATGACTATGATTATCAAGACAATAACTTATACCATAAGTCTTCGTATATTTGTGAAATGATAAGGTAGTGATTGTTTTGTAGAAAGGAGTATTATGACTAGATGAAACAAGCAAGCTTCTCTTAGACTTCTCATAACAAAGCGGGTTTGCGGCAGTATGTTTTGGCCTCTGAAGAGTAAAATGGTGAAACTATATTACCAAAGAGCCATTTCTGGTGACATATGTAGAACATAAAAAGAAAATGGGACAGCCTGAGCTTACCGTATATAAATGACAAGGATTTGCTAAGAAAAACATAAGAACAATAACAAATTATCATCTTCCCAAGCCTTGTTAGTTTAATACTAGTACAAATAATACTCAGCATTTTGATACCTTTAATTAGTTTAATATACAGAATGTCTTAGAGATGTAAAACAAAGACCAATTCTAATGATTTGAGTAAATTTATTCCGAATAATGAGACACCTATCTATGGGATAGGTAAATAACTATCCGGGATGGAGGGAATACTACTCAAAGCATTTTTATGACTCGTCCGAAAATTACTCGATTCAAAGTGACATCCACCCGAAATAACTCGGCACAAAATAATTCGAACCCAAAATGTATCGGCCAAAATTGATCCCATTAAGTTTCTAGATAAACTCGTTTAAATTATTAGATACATATTTGTGACTTACTAGATACACTTCTTTAAGTTACTACATACACCCCTTTAACTAGCTATATACACTCCTTTTAAGTTACTAGATACATTTCTTTAGCTAGTTAGATACATTCGTTTAAGGTACTAGATACATACCTATAACTTGCTAAATACACTCTTGTAAGTTACTAGACACACTTCTTTTTTACCTTACTAGATACACTCTTTTACCTTGCTAGATACACACTTCTTCTTTACCTTGCTAGATACACTCCATTACCTTGCTAGATACACATCTCTAACAAGGTAGGTACAGTCTTTTATACTTTGCTAGATACATATATGGGTATCTAGATACACTTCTTTAAATTGCTAGATACAAACATTTACATTACTAGACCTTACTAGATATATTTCTTTGCCTTACTACTCATTTATTTACCTTGCTAGATACACTCATTTATATTGCAAGATATACTTAATTAATTTACCTTACTAAATACATACCCCTACCTTGCTAGATACATATGTATGGCATGCTAGATACACTCCTCTACATTGCTACATACCCATTTATGACCACCTCAATAAGAACACCATCACCACCAACGAACAAATTTCCGATATTACAACTGCTTTTATTTACTTTCGAATTGATTTGATATGTAAATGGGAGTCAGTTGAGTAGAGAGGAGTAAAACATATGGTGAACTGATGATGATACCAAAATTATCAAGTCATTGATTTGGCAACTTGAGTCTGAACTCAGCAAATACTATACTCCCATATACAATATGCAGCATTGTGATTCATCTAATCATGTCCCACCAAATTTGGGACAAAAAATATGTCATCTGCTGAGAAAATGTAACAAACAGTTGATGGCTTTTGGATACACCGATATGCGTTTCTCAATGGTGTTCCTTCTGATTCTTTCATTGAATACTCGGTCTTAATTAAGTCATTCCGTTTTGATTGTTTACATTTACCTTTCCGTAGTCTGTCATGCGAAATGAATAAATGTCAGTAACAGTTCTTCTGTTTTGAATGCAACAAACAGTTTCAGATACATTTAAACTGAAATAGTGGAACAAAATTAAGAAGTGAAGAGTCATACATCTGTATATGATGTCTTCACAAACAACCAATACTAACATAAGACTGCATTTGAAACAATTGATGGTACATGGTAGAAAGAAAATACAAGATATTACAATACTAACGAGCATGTGGTGTTCGCATTCAAATTGAGCCTCCCTAGCTAACTGTCTTAAATCATTTAATAGAACTTTTTCTGCACTTCAGCAGCGGACCGCCCAGGAAACCGTGTTATACAGTGTTAAGCGACAACTTCTATTAAATCATTTAGGCCCTGTTCTTTTGGACTTAATTTCAGTTCTAATAAGTTCAGTTCAGTTTAGCTCTATTAAGTTCAGTTCAGTTCAGTTCAGCTCTATTCAGTTCAGTTCAGTTCAGTTCAGATCAGTTCAGTTCAGTTCAGTTCAGAATAGTTTATTTCAACATTAATATTATTATTCTTATTTTATATTCTTATTGTTATCATTATTATTATATTGATTTATTTACTATTGTTCTTATTTTATTAAAATTTATTTATTATTATATTATAATGATTAATGGCAATATTAGGGTATTACTATTTATTATTATTATTATTACTATTATTATTATATTATTATATTATATTTATTATTTTATTAATATATTCATTTTTATTAATATTATTAATAACATATTTATTATTATTTTATTAAATAATTATTATATTACATCTATTATTATTATTACCATTATTATTATTATTTATATTAATTATTATTATTTATAGTATTTATATTATACTTATCATATTCGTTTTTTAGTTACTATTATTAATATATTATATTATTTAATATATTATAATAATATTAATAATATTAGTAATATTAGTAATATATTATTACTATTATTATTATAATATTTATTATCATATTACTATTTTATTTTTTATACTACTTATTAGATTATTATTATATTCTATTGATATTTTACTATCAATAATAACAATAATGAATAATATTATTATAACATTTATTATTATTATTTGTATTATTGTTATTATATTACTATATTATATTATATTATATTATTATTATTATTATTATTATTATTATTATTATTATTATTATTATCATTATCTTTTTATTTTTATTTCATTTCATTTCAGTTCAGATCAGTTCAGTTCAGTTCAGCTCAGCTCTATTAAATTCAGTTCGGTTCAGTTCAGCTCCATTAAGTTCAGTTCAGTTCAGCTCCATTAAGTTCAGTTCAGACATTTTCAGTCCAAAAGAACAATGCCTTAATGGTTTAAATAACCCCTATCTATCATGGACTAGTTCACACAGTCTCCTGTGTATGTAAAAAAATCAGAAATCGATCGGCCGCCTCAATAAGCACGCCATCACCACAAACGAACAAATTTCCGACTGATACGCAACTTTTTTGATTGGAAATGTGATTATTAAATTCTCAGCGTCCTTTACTTCAACCATTATTCACGTCCCTCATCAACCTCACCCCGCCGGCGAGGAGCCGATCACTAATGTCAACCCCCATTTTCACCATCACGCTTCACTTGAACTCCCTCACAACCAACACATGCCCACGCCGCCGACGACGTTTGCCCTCCCTAATCCTACCACAAACACTTGTCCCACCGCAGACGATGTTTGTTAATGTCTCATACTTTTCTTTCAATTTAAATGTTAGATCTATAATAAAGGAACAACAAATTCCAAAAAACGAATCTTACCCGTCCAATTAGTCGAAAAATTCCGACCCAATATCAATCTTTACTGGCCAGAGACTAACGGCGACGCGGTATCACATCTACAGCGAGAATCTTATGGTGAAGTGTAAGGGCGCTTCAGGTGAGAGTGAAAATGGAAGTTACGTGAGAGCGTTGGTTTAATAGCATGAGTTTATGTTACCGGTGAAGTATGTCACCGTCTCGGCGATCGTGTGGAAGCTTCGATTGGTGGTGGTGGAAGAGGGAGGGGAGACTGATGTGATGTTGGGTGATAAGGATGAGGGGGAAAGAATTACAGGGGTGGGGGTGATGCGTTTGGTTTAGTGCGCCTAACATGTTTGTTTATAGTTGGTTCGTACAGTTCCTATTGTACTTTAGTTTACACTTGACCCCACCCTATCACTCGGTGAGAACGCAGTATATTCATGAGAATATATGTATATATACAAGGTACATTACTTTTTTTTTTACCAAATCTCAGATACACTCCTTACTATCGTAGGTACACTTTTTACCATAATTCTATATACACTTTTTGATAGTGTAGATACACTTTTTTTTTACCAAATCTCAGATACACTTCTGACTACCGTAGATAAACTTTTTACCAGAATTCTATATACAGTTTTTGATAATGTAGATACATTTTTTTTTTACCAAATCTCAGATATACTTTTTACCAGAATTCTATATACACTTTTTAATAATTTAGGTACACTTTTTATTTTTTTTACCAAATCTCATATATACTTTTGACTATCGTAGGAACACTTTTTACCAGAATTTTATATACACTTTTTAATAATGTAGATACACTTTTTTTTTTACCAAATCTCAGATACACTTTTGACTATCGTAGGTACACTTTTTACCAGAATTCTATATACACATTTTAATAATGTAGATACACTTTTTAAAAAAATGTAGATACATTTTTTCTATCTTAGGTACATTTTTTACGATATATGTTTAACATATTTAGTATTATAATTAACTTATTTAATAGTATTTGGAGTTTAACAACACAGTCACAAGTAGAGATGGCAACGGATCCTGGACCCTATCCAGATCCGCGGATCCGGACCCTGATGGATAGGATATGGATCCTAATTTTTCGGACCCCGTGGATATGGGTTGGATATGGATCCACTTATTTGAAAATGGATCTGGATATGGATCTGGAAAATTTGGATCCGCCGGATATGGGTCGGATATGGATCCAACGTTGGTGTGGTGGATATGGATCTGGATCCTATCGGACCCTACCCAGATCCGGTCCATTGTCATCCCTACTAACACTACACAAGCACAGTACACAAGTTGTAAATTAGAGATGGCAACGGATCTTGGACCCTATCCAGATCCGCGGATCCGAACCTTGATGGATAGGATATGGATCCTAATTTTTCGGACCCCGTGGATATGGGTTTGATATGGATCCACTTATTGAAAATGGATCTGGAAAATTTGGATCCGCCGGATATGGGTCGGATATGGATCCAACATTGGTGTGGCGGATATGGATCTGGATCCTATCGGACCCTACCCAGATCCGATTTATTGTCATCCCTAGTCACAAGTCACATATCTGATATCCCCATTCCCCACTCTCCTTCCCCATAAAACTAACACGTTAAACTCTGATATCCCCATTCCCCACTCTCCTTCCCCATAAAACTAACACGTTGAACTCATTTCCAGGTTATAGTGCTAACCATCATCCAACATATTTTGAACAACTTTGATCCCTAACAAAACCATGATTGAACTAAAATGGTTACTATTTGCCACCAAAGATCAAAATATTAACCTATCATTGCTGGCTGTTACAATGTAGTCAACCAAATGTATACCACGAATCAGCCGCTTTGAGGAAATTCCGCTCTAAATAGCGTGATTATCCTATCGTGGGTGTGACGGCGCCGGTGGCACAATAAAAATGATAGGTTAAACGTAATTATCAAACCAATAACAATATTACTAAAAAACACAAATTAATCAAAGAAACCTGGTGAAAAAAAATTAAATACCAAGAAGAAGTAAAATGAATGGAACTTAATGTAACTAATTGACAAAACCCAGTATACACAATTGTGGAAAGTCTATGAATGACTTTATTTCAAAGTATGGATTTTAATGTTGGGAAAAGAGGAATGATATATAATTTTCTTGTAATTACGTAATCCTAACAGTGGAGTATTATTAACCCCATCAGTCTAGTACTCAACATCTCCGGTGTTTTTTTGTGAAAATGTGGGTCTACCATGAAATTTTTACTCCAACTCGGTGGGTGGCGAGTGGTGAGTCACTAATGGTCAGCCACATCGACTCCGACGAGTTTTAGAACAACCCAAGACAGCGTGGGTGATGACGACCACCCAAATCGACTCCTAGTTCTATCGCTGGCGCGAGGTTGAAGACGAGGATGGAGGACGGAGAAGGGGAGAAGAGGATAGAACGTATTCGCCGGCGTGTCTAACCGCCGTCAATTGTGCAAATCGACAGTAGCGCTGGCGTTGTTGGAGCTAGCCGGCGGGGGAATCTAGAACTCTAGTAGAATGGTGGGGATGATAAATGAATAAAGGGGTTAGTCAGTTACGTAGGTAGATATGTTATTATTATGAGATAAAGTGTGGAGCGTTAGATTTCTTTCAATCATGTTGTTAGTGAGCGTTCTCACCGTTCTTACCGAATGTTCGTTCGGGATAGGATGAAACACAAAAAAGTGGGTTAATCCTCTAATTTTGCTCTCTTCCTCTAATTTTCTTATTAACTCCATTATTTCTCATCACTAAACATTAACCTCTCATTATCACATCTCCTCATTCTCTCTCTATATCTCACTTCTCCATAAAAAAAAAAAAAAAAAAAAAAAAAACCCAAAACACCAAACAAATAAAAAACCCAAAAAATCCAAATAAATCAATTACTCATCTATTCTTCATTCACCTAACACCACCCACCGGACACCACCACAGTCGCCACCCCCGCCCCCGCCACCACCACCACGGCGGCCGCCGCCACGGCGTCATTTTTTTTTTTTTTTTTTTTTTTTTTAAAAAAAACTTGTGTTTGGGTGTTATTTTTATTTTTTTTGTTGTTTTTTCTCCTTATATCGTCTTGCTATATAATATTGTTTTAAATTTGTGAGTTTTTTTTTTTTTTTTTAATCTTAGATCTACTAAAATAGATCAATTTTCATTGACTCGTTTTTTTTGTTCATTTCCGTTTTGTTATTTTTTTTTCAATTTTCATGTTTTGGTCTTTATTTTTTCATTTCCGTTTTGTAGTTAATGTTTTGTTTTTTTTGACCCATCTCCGTTTTTTTTTTGTTCATTTCCGTTTTTTTTTTTTTTTTCAATTTTCATGTTTTGGTCTTTTTTTTCCGGTTATTGACATTCTTACAAATTATAATTTGATTTCGTATTTAAAATTTTCTTTTGGTATTGTGTGATTTAGGATCTATTAAAATTACTTTATCGGTTAAAATTACACTTTTTTCGTTAAAATTACACTTTTTCCGTTAAAATTACACTTTTTTGGGTTAAAATTACACTTTTTTTCGTTAAAATTACACTTTTTACCGTTAAAATTACACTTTTTTCCGTTAAAATTACACTTTTTTTAGGTTAAAATCACAGTTTTTTCATTGTTAAAAATACACTTTTTTCCGTTAAAATTACACTTTTTTGTGTTAAAATTTCACTTTTTTTTCCGGTTAAAATTATAGTACTAAATGTATTAGTTATGAAATCTCATTTTTTTTACTTTTTTCTTGTTGATATCACTTTGTTAATATCCGTCTTGTTATATATATTTGCCAAATTTCGTATTTAAAATTTTATTTTGGTATTATGTGATTTAGGATCTATTAAAATTACTTTATCGGTTAAAATTACACTTTTTTCCGTTAAAATCACACTTTTTTTGGTTAAAATCACAGTTTTTTCCTAGTTATAATTACACTTTTTTCCGTTAAAATTACACTTTTTTCTGTTAAAATTACACTTTTTTCCTTTAAAATTACACTTGTCTTCATTAAAATTACATTTATCTCTACTAAGGTTATCTCCTCAATGACTAAAGTTACGCTTTTGGACTGAAGTTACACAAATTTGGACTAAAATTACACAATTTGGACTAAAATTACACAATTTGGACTAAAATTTGGACTAAAATTACACTTTTATGGACTAAAATTACACTTCCGTGGACTAAAATTACACTTTTGTAGACTAAATTTATACATTTGTGGATTAAAGTTACACATTTGTAGACTAAAATTACACTTTTTTATACTAAAATTACACTTTTGTGGACTAAAATTACACTCATAAAACGATAAAAGATGCACACACTATCAATTTACTAAGTTATACTTTAGTGGACAATGATTGGAATTGCACAATCTAAATGACTCAAAATAAATGAATTGTGTAACTTTAGTTCTAATTGTGTAATTTTACTCTAAATTTAGTTGTAAATAGTGTATTATTAGTTCAAAATTATTCGTAAGTAGTGTGTTTTCAATCCAAAAATGTATTTTTAGTCCAAAATTGTATAACTTTAGTCCAAATTTAGTTGTAAATATTGTATTCAATTTAGTCGTAAACTCCATTAGTTCGTCCAAATAGTCCAAATAGTCCAAATTAGTTAGTCCATATTGTCCAAATTGTCCAAATTAGTTAGTCCATATTGTCCAAATTGTCCAAATTAGTTAGTCCAAATTGTCCAAATAGTTCAAATTAGTCTGTCTAAATTTAGTCCAAGAGTGTAACTTTGGTCATTAATAGAGATAAGTGTAATTTTAACAGGAAAAAGTGTAATTTTAACCGAAAAAAGTGTAATTTTAAAGTAGATAGTTGTAATTTTAAAGGAAAAAATGTAATTTCAACAAGAAAAAGTGTAATTTTAACAGGAAAAAGTGTAATTGTAACAGAATTGAGTGTAATTTTAACATAAAAAGTGTAATTGTAACAAAAAAGGTGTAATTGTAAGAAGAAAAAATGTAATTGTGACAGAAAAAGTGTAATTGTAACAAGAAAAAATGTAATTCCAACAAGAAAAAGTGTAATTTTAACAGGAAAAAGTGTAATTGTAACAGAATTGAGTGTAATTTTAACATAAAAAGTGTAATTGTAAGAAGAAAAAGTGTAATTGTGACAAGAAAAAGTGTAATTCCAACAAGAAAAAGTGTAATTTTAACAAGAAAAAGTGTAATTTTAACAGGAAAAAGTGTAATTGTAACAAGAAAAAGTGTAATTCCAACAAGAAAAAGTGTAATTGTAATAGAAAAAAGTGTAATTTTAATAAAAAAAGTGTACCTTTAATGTTTGAAGGTTGTGCATTTTTTTTAACAAGATCTATAATTTTAGCACAAAATAATATGTAATTACAAAAATAAAAAACCAAAATAAATACCAACCATACTAGATCTAAAAAAATAAAAAAACCGAAATTAAGAAATCAAAAAGAAAAAAACCGAAATAAACAAGATTTCAATGGTGGATGAGGTTTTAATAATAACAATGAAATAAACAAGATCTAAACGGTTTTAATAATAACAATGAAAAAAACCGAAATAATATGCAATGGGATTTTAATAATAACAATGAAATAAACAAGATTTGTTGAAATAAAAAATGAAAACAAGATCTCACCAAACTAAAAAATAAAACTAACCCAACGACTTGATTTGTTGAACTAAAAAACAAGATTTGTTGAACTAAAAAAACGGAAACAAGATCTCACCAAACTAAAAAATGAAAAATGAAAACAAAATAAAAAATAAAAACCAAAACCCTCTGGAAAAAAAAAACGACATATGAAATAAAAAAACCAAGACTATATGAAATAAACACCAATACTAGAAAAACCAAAAATAAAAAAAATAAATGAATCTGAAAAAAACAAAATGAATTGAAACAAAAAACAGTAGGAGAGGTGGAGAGCCGTGGTGCGTGGTGGAAGGAGGTGGCAGGGAGTAGAGCGGTAGTGCGTGGTGGAAGGAGGAGAGGTGTCGAGATCTGGTGTGGGAGGAGGCAATGAGGACGACGGCGGGGAAGGGGACGACGACGGGGAAGGGAATGAAGGCAGTGAGGAGGAGAGGTTGTGGGGCTGTGGTTGTGGTCGTGGTCGTGGGGTGAGTGGGCTGGTGGTGGGGGAAGGAGGGAGATGAATTGTTGGGGTGTGGAGGTGAGTCGGGGTCGCGGTTGTTGGGGTGTGGAGGTGAGTCGGGGTCGCGATGTGGGGGCGCGCGGCGGGAGGTGGTGGGGGTCGGGTGGTTGTGGGGTGTGTGGGCTGGTGGTGGGGGTCGGGTGGCTGTTTGAGGGTACGGGAGGGAGGGAGGGAAGGAGGGAGATAATTTGTTTTTCAAATTTTTGTTTTGGTTTTTTTGGTTTTGGGTTTTTTTTTTGGTTTTTTTTTGTGGTTTGGTGATGAGAGGAAGAGAGAAAAATGAGAGATTGTGAGATTTAGAGAGAGGGAAGGAGTTTGTGATAATGAGGGATGAATGGATTAGTGGGTAACTTAATTGCAATGAGGAGCTAATTAGACTAGATTGATTTGTGGCCATCCATTGAGATGCAATCTCCTCCCTCCATTCCCTTCATCCTAAGGCCCTTAGAAAGACTTAGGGACTCAATTGATGGAAGGGACTTAGAAGAACTTATCACTATATATATATATATATATATATATATATATATATATATATATATATATATATATATATATAGATTTAGGATCCGGTGAGAACGAACACTCGGTGCAAACGGTGAGAACGAACTACAACCACAAGATTTAAAACAATTGAACGGACAAGATTAATTGCTTTATTTTTACGCATAAAACAAATCTACTCATTGAAACTATTCCTCTCTCCTCTCTTTTTTTCTGCCTATTGCCTCCCTTCTTTTTTCCCCCAATTTAGTTCTACCATTTTTAATTCATTTTTCCTAATCAAAATGTATGTTAATCTTGCGAAAACACCGACGAAAGATCATCATTCATCTGCGATTTCCTCATATTAGCTTCCGTAATCGAATAATCGATCTCATTTTCGTAAGTATTCATGTTTGTTTGAGCTTCATTCTTATTTGTTTTGCTATAATTTATGGTTGACTCGTTGACTCGTCGTGCAACTCGGCAAGTTCGCCTCTCACCATCTTCCTCCTAGCTATGGCTCAATTATTTGATAATTACGTATGCGGATCGCCACCGACTCGCGCAATTTGCACTACACGAGGTCGATGTATCTGGATACGACATTGACGTATCTCAAAGCAATTTTAATGTACCTCATAAGTAATTTTGTGTATCTATGTTTAGATACATTAAAATTGGTTTGAGATACATCAATAAGTAAACCAGATACATTAATTTCAATTAGCTCCTATACTGATTTGAGGGATGTGATGAATTGAAGTTACACACACACAATTAGTACCCTGCAAATTACAATTATCAAACACTCCCATTGGCCATTGATAGCAATGATTGTCATAGTCCCCATTACTGCTTGTATTTGGCCACAGCATACTTCCATGTTCGTTCTTCTTCATAAAAGACAACCCCACAACATTTAGAATTATTACACAGGCGACGTTTCCGAACAATTAAAACAAACAACAGCAGGCGTCGAGCCAAATTGTAGAAGGTTAACTCGTGTATTCCAATGGATATTACGTCACCGTTCTTGCTAACGATGATCTTGAATGCTAGCAATTGTTTTCGGAACTTGAATCGAAGTTTTCTTCGAGTTGTAATTATAATTGTAATTTAACTTATATTAATAAATTAATTAACAATTAACAATCATAATTGATATAGTTACAATTGTAATTTGATGAATTGATTGTCGATTTGTTTGGAGTAATGGGCGTTTGAAGATGTGGAAGATGAATAAAGTTATAGCTGTTGAGAAGTAGAGAAAGAAATGAAACGGCGAAAGTGATAGTGTCACGTGAGTATATGTATGATATATTATTATATATGGTAGGAGTGGTCGTTCTCATCGTTCTCACCGAGTGGTCGTTCTCACCGGATCCTACCTCTATATATATATATATATATATATATATATATATTTATATATATGCGGGATCCGGTGAGGACGGCTACATATTTGAGGATTGAGGACGGGAATGAAATAACACACTTTATTCAATACAATACCACGCGCAAAAAATCAAACCACAAAACACAAAAACGCGCGACCTCAAACATAAAATTAGTCGATTGATATTTCATTTTCTACAACTTTCTCTCTCTAAAAATTGAAGAAGAATCGAAGAAAATACTGATTAAATTGGTGAATCAATCAAGATTACGAAGGAATACGAATGGTTGTTGCATATCATCGCATTTTTCTTTGAATTCAGGTACAATTTTTGACCTAAATTCTTCCGATTTTCCATTTTAGGTATATTTTACAGAAATAATTGATCAATTGGTTTAACCAGTTCAATATATTATCAGTTTAATCAGTTCAATATATTTTCTTTGAATCTTTGTTCGGATGTTTTTATAACATAGACATGCATATAATTTGGCTACAATTCGAAAAATGTTCATGCTAGGGGTTCAGAAATATTGTGCAATTATTTTAACATCTTCATGCAAAATATTCGCATGAATTAATTGATAAAATCGATTAATTTTCATCTACTTTCATATTATTGATCGTGTTTGTGTGTATTATTGCTTCGAAAAATTTCTCTAATTCGATTAATTTGCGTTTAGATGTAACATCACAGATAATAGATGAAGAACACGAGAAAAACGTATCTTCGAATGCATTGTGAGATTTTATTATGTGTACTGTCTAATACTATAACTAGTTGTGATATTGTATTGTAAATGTTGTGATATTGCAACTAGCTGTGACATTGTATTACATTCTGATATTGTATAATGTATTGGCTGAAATATAAAACTAGTTGTGAAATTGTAATTGATATGTTGTGATATTGTATTGGATATATTGTGATATTGTATTGGTACACATGGAAAAAATTGTCCTGTTGTATTGAATTATTTGTGTTATGCAAAAATTGTTCTACCTAGCTTCCCTACAGTAATTTGTACTGTATGATATTTGTACTGATGTAATTTGTCTCAGGTCTTTGAACAAAATACAGTCATGAACACGCTGGCACTCACAGAAACTCCTACGAAAAGACCTTGCAAAAAGAGAAAAGCTATAGGTGATAATATGTCCTAAAAAAACTCCACCAAAAAAACAAACCAACAAAGGGAGCTCCAAATGTGGTGATGGGAGATACCTCTGATCAAAATAAAAAGATTGTGCAAAATGAAAATGAGGATGGTTTTCAAATTATGGACGTGATTGAGCAAAGGAAAAAAGCAACTGGTCGACATGAAAGTGAGCACAAATTTGTAACAAAGTGTATGCCAAACAAGTTGTTTGAGCTTACTAGTGAGCTTAATGATGAGCAAAAGAAAACAGTGGAAGAAATTAGTTTTGGAGGCTTGTTGCACTTAAAACTTATTAAGGAGATTCCTAGAGGGATTGTGGAATTGCTTATAAAAGCTTTCAAGCATACCAGCTACATGGTTAGGGCGAAAAAGATCGAGTTTTTGTTAAGCAAAGCAGATGTGCATGATGTATTCCTGCTTCCTAGGGTTGGTGCTAGGGTGCAGAAAACTATGACTGGTAATTGCAAAGTTACTGCTGACGATGAATTGAAAGTTGAGTGGCGTAGAAAATTTTGATTAGAGAGTAAGGCAGACCCTATTAAGTTGAACATTGTGCATGATAGAGTACTGAGTTGCAATGAGTCGGGTGATGATTTCAAGAAGCTGTTTGTTTTATATAGCATGTCTATTTTCTTGGCACCTACAACAAATTACACACTGGATTTCAAATTGCTTAGGGCTGTTGAAGATGTACCAAACATAAAAAAATGTGACTGGAGTTTGTATGTTTTTGAGAGTTTAGAGGGTGTTGGTAATTTTAAGGAGGGGACCAAAAAGACAAGTAATATTACTGGATGCATACTTGTGTTAATGATATGCTATTTCAATAGAGTGAATTTTAAAGGGGATGTGTTACCCCACAGCCTACCGCTTATTCGACACTGGGATCATAAAGAGTTGACAAAAAGAGTTAAAAGCGAGTTGGCGACAGGTGCATTGGGGAATGCTGTCTCGTCTAAAATTGTTTACCCTATCTGTGAGCAGCCAGGTTATCAAGATGATCAGCGACCTCAAACTCAACCTCGGACTGAAACTGAAATACCAAAGGGATACATGTTGATCAAATTGCCCCCTGGGATACAAAGTGACGAAGAAATAAGAGGAAGCGCATTAGATGTAAGACAAACTTTATAACTGTGTTACCTTTTCAGATATTTTATGATATTCTTAAACCTTATTAGTATTACTAGTATTACAATATTAATTTATAGATGTGACCTTGATATTGTATTATGATTTTTAAAAATGCTAGGAAATTGATGAATTTGTTTTGAGAATGACGAGGGATTCAGCATTGTTTTACAAAAGATACACTGATAATATGAAAGACTCAAAGGTAGCTGAACCTGTTGGAAATGATACAAAATCAGATGAACTGAGAAGTGATAAAACCGAAGCAGCTGAATTTCCTCCCAAGGAAGATACTGTAGAAGAGACTGGTGAAAAAACTGTTGATGGCAATGATGATAAGGTAGAAGAAAATACAACTGAAAAAGGTCAATTTGGCAGCCAAATTCCTCAAATACTACCTTTTGTGAAAGATCCATTCTACCATAGCTTTATCGACGGTTTCGTACTAAGGGCAAAAGAAATGTATGATTATTCACAGGGGATGCCATCATTTGACGTATGGACTGACATGTTGAAAGCTCAGTATAAAGAATTGGACAAGTCCTATGGTGGTTGTACTGATAAAGACCTCCAAACGGATTCTCAAGTAATCATTGATGACATGATTTATGGGGATATGAAAGAGTGCCCTAATTTGGATGAGATATTAGCTGTTGTGAATGTACAAAATGAAGAAATTAGTGAGGAAGTCGTATATTCCCGTAGAATAGATGCACATGCAAGTGAAAACAATGAAAAAGGCAAAACAATTGTTCAAAAAGGAGGAACGAGTGAGTCAAGAAGTTTACTTAGTGACTATTTGCTCCACTCAAAGACTATACCAGAATGTGCACTGTTGGTATCTCAGAACTTAGGTTGTACCGTACAATGTGGACAACCAGATAAGCAAATGAGACTACTGTCAAAATTCTTGGTGGGAAATAGACAGTTGTTTAAACCGGTTTTGAAGAAACGGAAAGAGGTGATGGATTATTGTTTCACTCACGATCATACAATTGAGAAAATGTAAGTCCATTTTCAAACATTAAAAAATTTAAAAGGCGTACTGCTTTTTTAAGCATATTAGTAAATTGATCTTTAATTTGGTTGATAATGTACGACAGAGAAACACTTGCAATATATGGGACTTATCATGTAATTTCAAGATCAGATATAGAATCATTATTGCCTAATGTGAAGATAGAGTCGTCTGTGATTGAATCGTGGTCAATTTTGATGAATGAGTTGTCAAAAAAGGAACAAGAAGCACCAGCACCTAATAGGATTTTCTTTGGGCTTGCACATGCAGTAATTTCTATTTCTTAAAAGTGTGATATTTTATTGAAAAGTATGTATTATTGTAAAATATTTTTAAACCAGGACTGCCAAAGAAATTTAAACCATGACTGATAAAATTGTTTCAAAAATACGTGATATTGTAATGCAATGTTTGTGTTATTGTAATTTAAGTCAATTGTTACTTCAATTAGTATGATATTGTATTGAAGAGTTTGTGTTATTGTACTGTAAGACATTTGTTATTGTAATATTGATTAATATTGTATTGAAGAGTTTGTGTTATTTCAATTAGTGTGATATTGTATTGTAAATGTTGTGATACTGCAACTAGCTGTGATATTGTATTACATTGTGATATTGTATAATGTATTGGCTGAAATATAAAACTAGTTGTGAAATTGAAATGGATATGTTGTGATATTGTATTGGATATATTGTGATATTGTATTTGTAGACATGAAAATTATTTTCAATTAGTATGATATTGTATTGAAGAGTTTGTGTTATTGTAGTGTAAGACAATTGTTATTGTAATATTGAATAATATTGAAAGGAACCTATTGTGTTATTGCAATGTTACAGACACCTCTAGAGAAAATATTAATGCTAAATGGAGAAGACTTTGAGAAGACGGAAATACTTACTAAAGAAATTGCTGGAGTATGGGATACGTGGACAAATGTTTGCAGGCAGCCATTTAACTTAAATTCAGATTTGGTAAGACACTAGCCTAGGGATGAAGCTATCAGTTCATGGTTGTCAATCATATCTTGGATAATATGTTTCATTTTGAAGCATGTTTCAGTGTCATGACCTTTTCCTTGATAATATTGGCAATAGGCACTGCCGTCCCAAAAATAGGTTTTCCTGCATTCAGGCGGGTCCGGAGTGGGCCCGATTGGTTGTAGCTTTCCTTCAGTCATAAGCTTTTGAAGAGTTGCGGCATAGGTTGTGTTGAGGTTGGTAAATGTCCTTTGAGAACGTTCAACCTTGTTGTTTGGCTTGAGACATTCAGGAGAATTGTCTTGACTGAGAGGTGCGACTATGATTTTGCCAGCTTCGATCATATCTTAAATCGCATGCTTGAGTTTGAAATAGGCTTCAGTGTCATGGCCCTTGCCTTGATGATATTGGCAATAAACATTCTTGTTCCAGAAACAAGTGGTTTTGACCTAATTCATTAGTTTGCGTATTGATCGACTATTAATCGTAATACCGTCTCAAATATATTTTTGACGTAAATCAATTAACCATTGTAATTTATTGTAATTTTAATCATCGTTATTCATTTATTTTATTGTATGGTTTATTTACTTGTTCTCACATGTAATTAATTTTAAACCCTACTTTGACATTAACGAGTGCTAATTACATATTCACCGACTTAGTTAATTCTCACATGCTAGGATCAAAACGGTGTTTGTTGCATTGCATGCATATAATCGACAGCATATCGAGTATGAATAATTTCCCTAATCATTAGTAGACGCCGCTATCGCGGCGGGCAGGATTAGGTGTTCATTAAAAGGACTTCCTAATACGTACCCTCACCCCTTACTCTAGATCTCTGTGAACATCCGTGTTCATTGGCATCCACGAGAGTCATTCTAGACATAGAATGCTAAGGGAAACAAGTTCTTAGTGTCTATGTCATTACTTTGTGTCTTGACATGGCACAAGGTATTCGAACGATTTCCAATTTTCCACAATAAATTGGAGGCGATTCCACAAATGCAAACGCTTGTTTCCCAAGCGCCTTCGTAGGCCCCCCATGTCCACAGTTTGGCGACTTCGCTGGGGAGTAATACACCTACATGTTGCCAAGGGTGAAACTTCAACAAGGTTAGGGAATAGTTTATATGAGACAGTTGTCGGTTTTCATTACTCGACCTTCTTAGGTCGTTTTATTCGGTCTTCCTAGGACCAACCAACCCATTCAACCAATCGTCCCGTCTGGACGGTCCAAATTCTTATCTAGGCCTAAGGATGGATATCGATTGACGTCAACCATACCATGATGCTTGCTCATGTTTGTATCAAGGGCTTTCACTACTCGAGGAAATGAACTAGGAACCGACCTTACTCATGTTTGGCACAGAACACTCCACAGACCCGGGTTTGATTTCTCGGTATGGCAACCCACCCTTTTAAGCCAAAACCCTTATAAATGCACTCAGCATACCGTTATAATGTCTGTATAAATTCTTGTACGATATGTGATCACCATTTCTTAAACAAAACCATGACTAATTTGGTAAAATCAAAAACCTTTTCTTAAATGTAAACATTTTCAAAAATGGCCAAGATTAGCGCAAAATGAGTCGAAACTCTGTCCAAATATCCAGTCAAAATTCGGGCCACAAAACTCATTTCAAAACCTCACTTCGAGTCAACACTCCTACAACTACACTACAGTTGTTTAGGACAAACATTTCAAACCTTTGTCATTTTTGAACCTCACTTAACACAGTGGCACACTCCTACTTCACGAAGTTGAGTCTTTTCTTTGAGTAAGTGTGCTAGAATGGTCGATCGTGTTTTGATTCGTCGTCAACCTCTTATCCAGTTTTCAAGATGCCTGGAACTAGTACCACAAGTCAGAGTGGTCAACCCCAAAATGGTAATGATCAAATCCTAGCTGCGCTTGCTCGTCTCCAAACACGCCAAGACCAAGTTTATGATCGCCTCAACAATATTGAAAGCGACGTTCCTAGTGAGGCCGTACATGATAACCTTCCACCCTTCATTGGACAAACGGAAACCAACCCTCCAATAGGTCTTACTAAAGCTGAAAAACGACTCCAATATTTGGAGGAACAACTAATGTACCTCAAGGGAGATGACATCTACAGGGAGAATAATCGCAAGTATAAGGCCGTGAATACTAAATTTCCAACCAACTTCAACATGAATGACATCCCGAAGTTCAAGGGACATGAAAACCCTTTGAACCACATTCGCGATTTCAAAGACTACATGTCTATCAAAGGCATCAAACCTGAGATGTTCTTAAGGATCTTTCCTTCATCTCTCGACACCATTCCTAAACAATGGTTCTACTCTTTGGAGCACAAAAAGATTGCCACCTGGGATGATGCTGCAATTGAGTTCGCTAAACAATACGCTGATAATGCTGAAATCCAAGTTAACATGCGTACTCTAAAGGTTCTTACCCAAAATGAAAAAGAAGGCTTCACCGACTTCTTAAGTAGGTGGAGGAAGACTAGCACACAGTTAGTTGAACGTCCAGATAAAGCTACCCTTGTGGGGAAATTCGTGGATAATTTGAGACCCATTTATGCAAACCACTTGAGGTACCAAAACATAAAGACCTTCAAAGATCTAACTGTGCTAGGGACAAGAATTGAAGATGACATCCGTAAAGGGCTCTTGTCCAAAACGCTAGGTCGTGGATATCAAGGCTCAATGAGTCGTTCTTATGGCTCTACTAGCAAGACTGATGAGGTAAACCTTCTCGAATCATCAAAGAAGGATAACCCACAAAGGAAGTTCACAAACATTGGCGATACATACTCCAATACTCTGAAAAGATTGATGAAACAGGGTAAGCTCCAACCCATAGGGCCTACACCTAACCCATAAAAGAAATCCAAGTTCTGGGATGAAAATGCATACTGCGAATATCATAGAGGTAAGGCACACGATACAGAGAAATGCTTCAAGATAAAACATGTCCTTCAGAATATGATCGAAGATGGTCGCCTACTAATACCTCCTGGAGGTAAGCATAATAATACTCAGAATACTTTTGGAGTTCTGATGATTACAGATGAAGAATCCATCTTGGATTGTTCACACCTCATTTCTCCAGTCAAAAATGAGATTCATGCACTAGAAGATGAGGGGAGTTACTCCACCATTTCTCCTACCATCACTGATGTTATTGCATGGGCGAAGAGTGTGAGTAGGCAAGTTTTAGAACTGGAAGATGAGGGGAGTTACTCCACCATTTCTCCTACCATCCCGCCGCAATCCAAGCACCATACCCAAGGAGAGCGTGCCACTAAATCTGTCTCCAAATTCTACAATGCGAGAGGTAGTCGCCTTGGTTGACAGTCGAGTCGACCAAATAATCAGTTTAGAAGCCAAAATCATCATATTGAGAGAGCTTGCTACCGTCAACGGAATATGGGCCGATGACGATGAAGATGAATACCTCACTGAACACTATCTAGTCAAGGTTAGTGAGGATATAGTCAAAGCTAGAAAGGATCAAGATATAGACCACCTTACTCGTTCAGGACGTCCATATCAAAATGTTTCTCAAAATGGTCCTATAGCTAATGGTCTAGTTACTAACATCAATGTCATCACCCCAACTGATGGCGAAGTGACATGGCTGTCGTGTACCTATCAAAAATAACTAACTAAACAAACTATATAGCTAGGGAAGTCAGGTCGATCTCCACAGGGAGGCAAGGTATCTATCTGTAGTCCGTCTATCTATGTCACAATTGGGGGGTTTTGTATTTGATTTTCTAAACTACTAAAGGTTTAAGGGGAAGAGAAATAGGGAAAGAGCGATAAAAGCAAGAAAATGTGATAAAAGTGATCAGATAAAGAAGGTATGTCAGGATTTCGGTTCACTACGGTAGTTCAGTGACTCAACTGTAAATAGCTTAGACAAATTACTGTGAGACGGATACTGGAAAGGTCCTTCCGGTCCACTTTCTACCCTAGATTCCCACTAACTTAACTTCCGTCCTCGTCAGGGTAGTCTACTATTCATAGCAGGTCTATTTAGTCCAATCTTCCGATCCAGGATTAAATTTAACCAGATTAAAAGGGTGACTCAGAAGCGTGCACTCAACTAAGTCGGTAAATACAGTTATATTGCTATGGTGACAGGGTCTCACAATTAATTCATCTAACCTATTTACTACATCGTCACAATTCTACCGTAGATCCTTTAATCCTAACATGAAATAAATTAGCTACTCATATTATCAGTATTGTCAAGACTAATAATGATGAAATAACTAATAAATAACATAATGAAATTATAATTAAATCGCATAAAAGAGATTAGGGCAGAAATTAAGAGAGCAAAACAAGAGAATTAAAGTAAACAGATGAAATATTAATATTAAAGGAAGAGAAAGAGATTACAATCGCGAGAATCCGGCGTAAAGAACACTAAATATGAGCGAGAAATAATCCTAAAGCAAAAGTTACAGTAGAGAAAAAGCAACGTAGTGTTTACAGTGAAAGATGAATGATAAGATAATAGATTAGATGCCTAATAACCTAATTAATCGAGCTTAAATAGAAAAATACTAAGTCTATAAGCTAATTATAAGTTCACGGACTATTTAAAGCCCATGAAAGACAAAACCACTCGATCGAGTAACTTTATATCACTCGATCGAGTAAAATTAAGCTCAAACCACTCGATCGAGTAGAAAATCTACTCGATCGAGTAACCCCTAAAATACAACTACTCGATCGAGTAGAAAAAGGAGTCGATCGAACACAATTGTACTAGATCGAGTACTTTCCAGCGCACAATTCCTGCTTCGCGCACTGAAGTTCAAACGGCTGCCATTTCTTCGTTACTTGGGGAAACAGGGCGTTTCCGGTGGCGTTGGAAAGCTAAGAGGACATGCTTTCATCTTCAATTGGAATCACCTGAATATCAGTTGTAGAACTCCAGATATGTCTCTTCAAATTAGGCACTAGCAATTTGAAGTTCTTCCTTTGCTCGCCTAGCTATCTTACTTCTTTGCGCACCTCAAGACAGCTACATTCCCGCTCAAAATTCACTCTTCCTCCAAATACATGCTAAACGGACGGTAAAAGGCTCGATTTCACTACTTTCTGGTCCATTTCTGCAAATAGAACAAAACAAACCAAAGTAGCATATTCGGGGCATTTCGTAGCATAAAACTACGATAATAGCATAGAAATACGTGCATAAAAAGGCCAAAAAGGACTATATAAAATGCACGAATCAAATCTCCCCAAACCAAACCGTTACTCGTCCTCGATTAAACTAAATGCAAACTAATGGAACGGAAAAAGAAAGCTCAGAGCTAGCTATAACTTGTCTACTCAAACCAATTTAATGCAACAAAAATTAACAGTTATAGCTAAGCAGTCAATACGCAAACGAGTTATGAGTTGTTCAGAAATATATCCGATCTATCGACCTTGCAAAACCAACAAAATCGGACTCTCGCGTGGTTACTCTTCTGTCATGAAGCAAAGGGTGAATAATATATGTAAAAGAGAGAAAGAGAAACAGTCACTCACCTAACTGCGACCTACATATAGCATGCATGCAACAAAAATGAAAGACGATTCAAGTACTAATGCACACGATCCAACCAATAAAGTCTGTCACCGCCGAGGGCTTACAAATGTTATGGGAATAGTGAGGGTCAGGTGAGAAAGGCAAAACAAATTATGGAAATGTGAAGGTAAAGCGTCAAGTTAGTTCCTAAACAATGCCATATAAGACCATCCGAATATCAACCGACTGAAAAATAAACACAAGTGCCCTTCATTTGGCACATATCTCACTGACCAAATACACTATCTCCTCAACTGACTACAAAAGTGTATGAATAAAACGGAGGAGTGAGACCATCACAAGATAGAAATGAATACAGACGGACTCAAAAATCAAACCAGCTCAAATACTTTTCAACTTTTCACTCTTCCTATGGTTTTCCTGTACAACGTGATTTTTTATTTTATTTTTTTATTCACGTTTTTCCTCTTTTTTTTTCTTTTCAATTCTTTTTTTTTTCATTCTCATTCTCCCTTCCTTTATTTACACCAACTCCAATCAAAATGATACGGGCCAAACTGCAGACGGAAAACGCATACCACAAAAGACATACTAAACTAGCTTGACTAGGCAAGCTTAGTTTGGGGATGTAGCTAATGGGTCATAAAGGCAAGTTTTGGCTTAAGTGGAGCTAAATGGGTGAAAAATATAAGAAAAGGGGAAAATTTGCAAGCACCTCCCTGCATGTGACACCAACCACAAACCCGAATGTGTGCATTTTAACAAGAAATCGAATGTCATAAAAGTGCAAAAATGATAAACATGCTATGCAAGGAGTACTACTCTCAATTCCTAATGAACTGGTCATGAATGTCACCAGTTATGGGCTCTAATATCTCAGAAATTGTAAGTAGCTTGCCAATTTATCAGGTCAAGTCTAATCAGTCAGCTATATTTGAACAAAAACTCGTAGACTATGCGTATGACAAAGCTAATAACTGTCAACAAAAGTGCAAGGCTCAAGTAATATGACAAGTTATAGTGCAATATCATCATGGGAATCTACCGTTCCGACTCAACCTATATGCTAAAATAAACGTGATTTTTTTTTAAAATTTTTCGAAATTATCTAATGTTTATGGGATTTTGATTTTTATGGAAATAAACAAGCAATGCATACGAAAAATTATACGTGATAACAGAAATGCAAATAAAAACAAGATGCAGACACAGATATGGATGCATAACCCTCCCCAAACCAAACTGTACAATGTCCTCATTGTACCCAAAAATAAGGAAAGGAAATGCAAACTAAAAAAGAAGAGGGTGAGGCACGAAAATACTTACAAAATGGCATAAGAAGGGACCTCCCCAAACTGGCCATGAACATGGGAGGTCATAGGTAGTCACGCAACAGCTCTACGGACGAAAAACAACAGCTGGAACACGATTCTGTTCGATCGAACAGAGCAGAATAGTTCGATCGAGGAAATCTGGTGTCAAAAGGATTCTATCGAGAGGATACTTTAGTCGATCGAGAGAAGTGAATTTGCCGCAGTTTGATCGGGAGCAGCAGAAGCTCGATCGAGTAATTGTTCAGCCAAAAAGGTTCGATCGAGTAGAAAAACCACTCGATCGACCCAAATCACCTGCAAATTTGCAAATAGGATCGCACAAAAGTACTGCCAAAGCAAAGAGAGCTAAACCGTTCACAGTCTATAGTCGATTAGGCAAATTATTAAGGCACACAGTAAAGCTAAATAAAATGTCCAAAAATAAATAAAGAGTTCTAAAATTCCGGGCTGCCTCCCGGTAGCGCTAGTATTAGATAGGTCCCAGCTCGACCTCCTTTTATCAACCAGCAACACAAAGCAATTGCCCAATACTAGGCCTCTGACTGGAAGCAGTAACTTCAGCAATCGTCAAATTTACTTCCGGCCTCCACAGCATGGCAACGGAAGAATAGCAGCTTCTCCAATCATCGGGATCCCACTCTTTAACATTGGCACGCAGCAACCTCCTAGACGGCATAGCTTCCTCAAAACCTCCTCCAGGGTCATCTATCTGGGTAGTTCCAGACTCCAACTTGAGAGCAACTATCTCACCTCCCGGGTCCTCGAACCTGTCGAGACCTGTAAAAAGAGAAACAAAGTAATGTTCCTCCAATTTGCTCCCAAACTGGGGCGGAGGTGTTATAACAGCTGCAATATGTGACTCATAAGGGATATCAAACGGTATCTCCACGGACTCTATAGGAGGGGTAGCATCACAGGGCATGGCTCGCATGGGTTCCCTACGTGCACTAGACTTGGTAAAAACCAAATCCTCTCCTCCTTCCTGAAAAGTAAGTGTCTTAGCCCCGACATCTATAATCGCACCAGAAGTGCGCAAAAATGGTCTTCCTAAAATAATGGGAGTGTGACGGTCTTCGGGTATATCTAAAACAACAAAATCAACAGGAATAAAGAATTTCCCTATCCTGACAGGTACATCATCCAAAACTCCTTTAGGCCGTGATAAAGAACGGTCGGCCATCTGTACAGTAATGCTAGTATGCTTAAACTTAGTCAAACCTAATCTCTTAGCAAGAGACAAAGGTAACACACTGACACTAGCGCAGAGGTCACATAAAGCATTGTCGATTAATTGGGTCCCTATATGACACGGTATAGAAAAACTACCTGGGCCAGACAACTTAGAAGGGGTCCCAGTCTGAAGAAGTGCGCTGCACTCTTCAGTCATAGCTACAGTCTCAATAACACTAGCATCCCTCTCGCAACATAAAGTTTGCTTAATAAATTTAGCATAAGTGGGTACCTGGGCCATAAGCTCATTATAATGCTCACCAACATTAAGAACCCGTATAAGATCCAGGAATCCGCGGTGTGGCAACAACCTTCGTGGAAAAGGAACTTGGATAGGATAGGCTTTGACCGTACTCTCCTCCATATCGTCATTCGGGATAGGCATGGGTGACGATTGAATAGTTTCCGAGGCTGTAGGGACTGATCGATCACTTATTTCCTTTCGATCGAATGCTTTCTCAACACATTTTCTCGATCGACCATCAGCAGGAGGTCGATCGAATGGTATTCCCTCCGTAATGTTCGATTGAGTACTCGGGATGTCATGATCGAATTTAATGCTCATGTTGGCACAGGCATCAGTATAAACTGCGTGAACAGTACCAGCATCAACGGACAATGGAATACTCTCGGTATGGACTGCATACACCGTCTCAAACTGCTCTTCCCCAACAACTAATTGATCGATCTAAAACTGTAGCTTCTTTATACGGATGTCATTTTCCGTATGGGACTTCTGCGCCGTTAGTGCAAATTCTCCTATCATTGACTTTAGTTCAGCAAGCTCAACTTTTTCGATCAACCCATTGACTTGGGCCTACAACTTCTCAAGACGGATGTCTTGAGCCTTGGATTTTTCCACACTTGAAACCAAGATATTTGCAATTGGGAGCAATTTCTCGAACCCATCGTTCTTTTCAGTAGGAGGAGTGTGTTGCGGTGGGTTAGCATATCAAGGCTGTTGAAGACCTTGTTGTCGCAGTGGTTGCGGTGGCACCGGTATAAGAGGAGCAAAACTTTGGTGACTTCCACAACCCCAAGACTTTTTCCTCTCCCAATTGGCAGTTTTGACGGCTGGAGCTTCAAAACGGGCTATAAGTTGGGAGACGGACGTCATCTTGGCTAAAGAATCGAAGGTACTCAAGCCTTCCCTTCGATAATCTTTTCTCAAAATGTCTAATAGACCTGTAGACCTATCAAAACAGCACTAAAGAAAAAGATAAAAACTGCCTCAAGGAATAAATCCCTTGAGGCTAGAGACAGACGAAAATAAACAGATAAACAAGCCAATTGCCTCCCCGGCAACGGCGCCAAAATTTGACAGGGCTGTCGTGTACCTATCTAAAATAACTAACTAAACTAACTATATAGCTAGGGAAGTCAGGTCGATCTCCACAGGGAGGCAAGGTATCTATCTGTAGTCCGTCTATCTATGTCACAATTGGGGGGTTTTGTATTTGATTTTCTAAACTACTAAAGGTTTAAGGGGAAGATAAATAGGGAAAGAGCGATAAAAGCAAGAAAATGTGATAAAAGTGATCAGATAAAAAAGGTATTTCAGGATTTCGGTTCACTACGGTAGTTCAGTGACTCAACTGTAAATAGCTTAGACAAATTACTGTGAGACGGATACTGGAAAGGTCCTTCCGGTCCACTTTCTACCCTAGATTCCCACTAACTTAACTTCCGTCCTCGTCAGGGTAGTCTACTGTTCATAGCAGGTCTATTTAGTCCAATCTTCCGATCCAGGATTAAATTTAACCAGATTAAAAGGGTGACTCAGAAGCGTGTACTGAACTAAGTCGGTAAATACAGTTATATTGCTATGGTGACAGGGTCTCACAATTAATTCATCTAACCTATTTACTACATCGTCACAATTCTACCGTAGATCCCCTAATCCTAACATGAAATAAATTAGCTACTTATATTATCAATATTGTCAAGACTAATAATGATGAAATAACTAATAAATAACATAATGAAATTATAATTAAATCGCATAAAAGAGATTAGGGCAGAAATTAAGAGAGCAAAATAAGAGAATTAAAGCAAACAGATGAAAGATTAATATTAAAGGAAGAAAAAGAGATTACAATCGCGAGAATCCGGCGTAAAGAACACTAAATCCGAACGAGAAATAATCCTAAAGCAAAAGTTACAGTAGAGAAAAAGCAACGTAGTGTTTACAGTGAAAGATGAATGATAAGATAATAGATTAGATGCCTAATAACCTAATTAATCGAGCTTAAATAGAAAAATACTAAGTCTATAAGCTAATTATAAGTTCACAGACTAATTAAAGCCCATGAAGGACAAAACCACTCGATCGAGTAACTTTATATCACTCGATCGAGTAAAATTAAGCTCAAACCACTCGATCGAGTATAAAATCTACTCGATCGAGTAACCCCTAAAATACAACTACTCGATCGAGTAGAAAAAGGAGTCGATCGAACACAATTGTACTCGATCGAGTACTTTCCAGCGCACAATTCCTGCTTCGCGCACTGAACTTCAAACGGCTGCCATTTCTTCGTTACTAGGGGAAAAAGGGCGTTTCCAGTGGCGTTGGAAAGCTAAGAGGACAAGATTTCATCGCCAATTGGAATCACCTGAATACCCGTTGTAGAACTCGAGATATGTCTCTTTAAAGTAGGCACTAGCAATTTGAAGTTCTTCCTTTGCTCGCCTAGCTATCTTACTTCTTTGCGCACCTCAAGACAGCTACATTCCCGCTCCAAATTCACTCTTCCTCCAAATACATGCTAAAAGGACGGTAAAAGGCTTGATTTCACTACTTTCTGGTCCATTTCTGCAAATAGAACAAAACAAACCAAAGTAGCATATTCGGGGCATTTCGTAGCATAAAACTACGATAATAGCATAGAAATACGTGCATAAAAAGGCCTAAAAGGACTATATAAAATGCACGTATCACGAAGATACATCTAATGACCACTTGCTAAAACAACTACAGAAGACAAAAGCTGATCTTTCAGTCTGGCAACTAGTGGCAAGTTTATTTCCTCATCGCCAAGCTTTACTGCAAGCCTTGGCTAAATTGAATGTAGCACACAACTCTACGCCTGACGACGTAGTCAGCTTGGTCTTCCAAGATTCCACTAAACTAAGTAACCCAGTTACTTTCTCAGATGAGGATTTGCCTCCCTTCGGCGCCAGTCACAACCTAGCTTTATACATTACCGTCATATGCTTAAAGAAGAATGTGTCAATGACTTTGATGGATGATGGCTCTGTTGGAATATGTGTCCTCCGACAATAATGCGATCACGACTGTTGATCATGATGATCACATGTTTAAATCTCATTATAAAGAATACAATTGGGAAGTAATATTGTTACTGTCAATTGGTCAACATATATCGGTAATGATTGGCTGACTAGAGTTTGACATTACTGTCGTGCGACGGTGGTGATCAGTTGACCCCCTAGGTCATACCTATAGGGCAACACTCTTAATTGATTATTTAATTAATCGTATAACGTTACGAGTTAATTAAATTATTTGAAAATTGACGGACGATTTTGAAAGTAAAATTTACGTATCATATTAAAATGTGATTAAATGAGATACGGTATGAGTAATCGAATTGTATCATTACTCGGATGAAATTATTGTTTAAAGAAACAATCGGAATTGAATGAATTATTATAAATACAATCTGTTGTGATTTATAAATGGTAAAATATTTTGGTACAAGTAATTATGAAATTACTAAGTCAATTTTTGTATGTGACGTATTTTTAATAATACGTTGATTTTTAATATGTTAAAAATGCATAACAAATTTATGTGACATATGACATGTGACATATTGACAATTGACAAAAATAATATGGATTCCATATTATCCATATGGACCGAAATAATAAGAGGAGGATTAAGCTAATTAATTGTTTAAATTAGTGGTAAATATAATGATTGTTTACTTTAGTAGCCATGCAACCCTATTATGCATTTTGAAGACAAATGAATGCATGCATTGGCTCCTCTCCCACTCCCCTTTGTCCGGTTTTTAGAGGAGGAAAAACCACTTGGTTTTTCCTCTCCTTTTTACCATATACTCATATGATTATTGATAATTCAATTCATACTTTTCACTCATCTAAAATAAGAGTTTTAGAGAGATAAAAAGCTCCCATCTTCCTCTCATA